>NW_007257545.1:469116-471184 GCF_000164805.1 Carlito syrichta
AAAAAAAAAAAAAAGAAAGGATGATGTGAAGTTTAGGAGACACAGAACTCATAGGCATTGCAAGAGGCTCTCGTCTTTCCACTCTTGTCTTCCCTACCTAATCCCTTTCTCCCCACTTAAAAAGTGGAAACACGAAGGCCAGGGAAGGTGAACCTCTCAGCACATAAGAGACTATGTCAGAGGTGGAGTTCAAGCCAAGTCGCCTCAGGGTGCAGAGGGAAATCCAAATCAGCACCTTGATGTGTGCTGGGAGCCGAGTCCTGACTGTGTTTTCTCGGGCAGGGCTTGTTCTCTGTGCTGATGTTGGCCTGGATCTTCCTCCCTATCTATGTTGCTGGTCAGGTGAGTCTGCGGGATCAATGGAATCTGGAGACTCTGGGGAGGTCAGCCCTGCATCTCCCCCCATCACCCCTACCTCCCTCCCAACATGGACATCCATCAGACCACCACTGAAAGATCCGGGACCGGGGAGGGATGATGCATGGCTGGGATGACTAGGAACCCCGTCCTTAACAGTTCACGTCTGGCAACCAACATCCAAGGTACTCAGAGAGCATTCAGAGGCTTTAAAAAAATGTTTGTTTGTTTTAAAATATCAAAATACAAGCCTGGGCACCATGGCTCACGCCTGTAATCCCAGCACTTTGGGAGGCCGAGGCGAGAGGATGACTTGAGCCCGGGGTTTCGAGACCAACCTGGGCAATTTGGTGAGACCTTGTCTCTACAATAAATCAAGAAAAATTAGGCTGGGCATGGTGGCTCACGTCTATAATCCCAGCACTTTGGGGGGCTGAGGGGAGAGGATTGCCTGAGCCCGTGGGCTCGAGACTAGCCTGGGCAACTTGGCGAGACCTCATCTCTACAATAAATCAAAAAATTAGCCTTGATTCATTAGAAACTTCCTGCATGTGGAAGCAAAGTTCAACTGATAGTAAAGGCTGTCAGCCAATGATCGGAGTCTCACTCCCAAACAGGACAGCTGGCAGTTGTCACTCCCAGGTTAGATAGGAAAGTCATCTGCAGAGTGTCTTCATTGGTGCCTTTATCGGAGTAGACCGAAGCTCTCACGCCCTGACTCTGATGAGCTCTCTGCGGTCACCAAGAGTACATTCCACGTTCCATATGGTTTGATTGGATTGTTCCGGGTATGAGTCCTTGATAGAGTGTCAGAGTTCAGTCTACTGTCCTTCTGGAAACTCCCTGCTGTGCATTAGAAGGCTGAGGCAAGGCTGAGCGTGGTGGCTCAAGCCTGTCATCCCAGCACTTTGGGAGGCCGAAGTGAGGGGATTGCCCGAGCCCATGGGTTCAAGAACAGCCTGGGCAACTTGACGAGACATCATCTCTACAATAGATCAGAAGCTTAGCTGGGCGTGGTAGTGCATGCCTGTGGTTCCAGCTACTTGGAAGGCTGAGGTGGAAGGATCGCCTGAGCCCAGCAGGTCAATGCTGGGGTGGCCGTGAGCGTGACACTGCACTCCAGTCTGGGCGACGGAGGGAGACTCCAACTCAAAAACAAAAGGTTGAGGCAAGACATGAGTGAGGATCAGAATTCCCAACCGCCCTTTGGAGGGGAGGAAGAGTAGAGAGAAGGTTTCTTTTTTCCTCTCTCTCTCTCTGTCTATTTAAAATATTTATGGCCTGGCACAGTGGCTTATGCCTGTAATCTCAGCAATTTGAGAGGTCGAGTTGGGAGGATTGCTTGAGCCAGGGAGTTTGAGACCAACCTGGACAACACAGTGAGACCTCATCTCTACAAAAAAATCAAAGAATTTGTTGGGTGGGTTGGCGTGCCTCTGTAGTCCCAGCTACTCGGGAGGCTGAGCCCCTGGGCCTAGGAGGTTGAAGCTGTGGTGAGCCGTGATTGTGCCATTGCATTCCAGCCTGGGCAACAGAGCAAGACCTCAACTCAAAAAAAAAGTCCATTTATTTCTGGAGTTCATTTTTTGCCAATATTTTATTATCAAAAACATTTCAAACACACATCAAAGTTTAACTGATTTTATTGAACTTTTTTTTTTTTTTTTTTGTTGGAGTCTCACTCTGTCGCCCAGACTGGAGTGCAGTGGCC
>NW_007257545.1:471420-474258 GCF_000164805.1 Carlito syrichta
CAGGTGGGTCTCGAACCCGCGGGCTCAGGCAATCCACTCACCTCAGCCTCCAAAAGGCGCGGGATTACAGGCTGAGCCACCAAGCCCGGCTAAACTTTCCTTTTTAGCTAAGTTTTTTGAACAAAAAGGTCAGTTGGCTCAAAGAAAATCATTGAATAAATAATAATACAGGGCACAGCAACATTGGGTGGGGATACATAAATGCCTCACTCTTGGGGATATGATCGCTGGCTACACACCCCTGCCTAGAATCCCAATTCCTCCACACCCCACCCTTTTGCCCACCTTTTCTCCTTCCTTCCTAAATTTCCCATAGAGAATCCCAAGAAGACCATTCACACTTCTGAGTCTTGGGAAGAGAGAGTGGGAAGGGCTGGAGCAGGGAGGCCACATGCGTGAAGTCAGCAGGTGATGAAAGTTCTGCTCTGACCTCCAGGTCACGACGATGCCGGAATACCTACGGAAACGCTTTGGCGGCAACAGGATTCCCATCATCCTGGCTGTGCTCTACTTATTTATTTACATCTTCACCAAGATCTCGGTAAGGCGGGAACATGGCCTGGCCACCCCTCCACAGCATGGGGAGAAAAGAAGGAATCATTCGTTGCTAGGGAGTGACGCCTCCCCATCCCCTTCTTTTCCTCTTGGGCAGGCTTCACAGAGGTTGGAGGAAGATGGGAGGGGTGGGGTGAGAGGGTAAGCATGGGCAGAGGAAGTTGGGAGGACAAGAAAAGGAAAGGACTCCCTCTCCTACCCCTGCCAAGGCTTCTCTGGCAACATCTCAGGATGGTGTGGGTCACTGAATGGGACTCCAAGAACCCCACCAGCCCCTGGTAGGACTGTTATCTTCTTTCTGGGATTAGACAGTCATCCGCTGTAAATCTGTGATCAGATGTGCTGATGAAGATTGGGCCTGCCCCACCCTGACCTTTGGATGGGCAGATCTTCTAGAAAGAAGTAGCAAAGAGTAAATGCATTGCACCCTCTAAGCATCTGCTGCTGAGCCAGTCAGATTTACACTGAAGCTGTCTTCTCTTCTAGCCCGGGATGGGGAGGAGCTTGTTCTGTGGGAAGGGGACAAGAGGAAGCAGAAGAAATCTCATTCAATCCAAGCAACAATAACTGATTCCATGCCATCTCCAGACTTGAAGGACAGACACATGGGCTTCTTTCGAGAACATTCACTTGCAGTCAGGTGGGAAAATATAGATGCGGGGCAACCTGCCAGGGGCAGTTACATTATAGGAAGAGTTTACTAATTGGAGAAAGGGGCATTGGCATTCCAGACACATGGCTTAGCACGAGTGTGGATCAGCGTGATTTGTTGGAAAAACAGGGAGTACTTTGGAGTGTCGACACGACTGGAAATAAAAAGTGAGTAAAAGAAATGCAGCTAAGAGGCAGGCAAGTCACAAAGGGCCTGGCATGCAGCTCAATTTATGTACTTAGCCCTTCTCTTACAGACAATGGGGAGGTGCTCAAAAGTTTTAAGAAGGAATACAAGGATGGTGTGATCAAGATGGTATTTGATAAAGGTTGCAGTGTGGAGGATGGGCACGAGTAGAAGCAGGAAGACAATTGAGGTGGTTGTTGCACTAGCCCAGGACAGGGGTCTCCAACTTAACTGCTCGCAGGGCTCCTGCTTAAGATCCCTGATCTGGGATGAAGGGACAATGGATGACTCTTCTGTGTTGTCAGAATCAAGCTAGGGCCTGATCCCAGAGAACCTGTGCTGCCAATGTCCATTTGTTCATTTGATTGTTCATTCATTCATTCACTCGCCCATCAATTTCCTGTCTCCACAGGTGGACATGTATGCAGGTGCCATCTTTATTCAGCAGTCTTTGCACCTGGATCTGTATCTTGCCATCGTTGGGCTGTTGGCCATCACTGCTGTATACACTGTAGCAGGTACGACTGATCCAAGGCATAATATTGGAAGAGAGGGTGGGCAGGGGCTGTGGGACACCCCATTTTTTCTTGCCCCACTTTTTATGTTCCAGTGTGTTAAGACCATTTGGGTTGGCCTTTGTATCCCTACCGTGTAGAACTTGGTAAGGAGCTCAGCAGATATTTGGTGAGTGATTGAATAAAATGTTCCTCACAGTGCCTGGCATATCACAGATATTCACAAAATGTTAACATATTAGGATGGTGGGGTTAAGGGGTAACAAACATCAGAATCTCACTATATTCAGGCTGACTCACTGAGTGGCAGATAATTGGGGCCAGAATCCACACCTGGTCTTCATATGCAAGAGGGTCTGCTTCCTGCTGCCAAGGAAGGAGGAATCAAGTAGAATACCACAGCCAGGGGAATGGGTTTTTAAAAATTGGATAGTGACTGTGCCCTCTGGTAAACATGCTCATATCAGAAGTGTCCCAGAAAGAAAGAGGGAGGGATAGAGAAGAGGTTGGAAAGATTGCTCTGTCCAGATGCTGATGGATTTGCTACCAATGTCATCATTACAAAGATTTTCTAGGTGGCAAACCCAACAAGAATCCTCTGGGGCAGATCCCCATGATCCTGTACAGGAAGTCTGGGGGGAAATGAATACTTCAGACTCACATCCTTTTTCCAATGTTAAAAATAAAGTTGTTCGGCTGAGCATGGTAGCTCACACCTATAATCACAGCACTGGCCAGACTTGGTGCCTCAGCCTGTAATCCCGCGCTTTGGGAGGCCGAAGTGAGTGGATTGCCTGAGTCCGTGGGTTCGAGACCCGCCTGGGCAACTTGGCGAGACCTCATCTCTACAATAAAAATCAAAAAATTAGCCAGGCATGGTAGCGCGTGCCTGTAGTTCCAGTTACTTGGAAGGCTGACGCGGAAGGATTG
>NW_007257545.1:474565-477061 GCF_000164805.1 Carlito syrichta
GTCTCACTCTGTCACCCAGGCTGGAGTGCAGTGACATGCTCACAGCCACCACAGCCTCGAGCTGCTGGGTTCAGGTGATCCCTCTGCCTCAGCCTTCCAAGTAGCTGAAACCACAGGTGTGCGCCACCATGTCTGGCTAAATTTTTAATTCACTGTAGAGACAAGGTCTCATCAAGTTGCCCAGGCTGGTCTCGAACCCCTGGGCACAGGCAATCCTCTTGCCTCCACCTCCCAAAGTGCTGGCATTACAGGCATGAGCCACTATGCCCGGCTAGACTGAGCTTCTTAAAGTATGGTGGTCTCAGGGCAGCATGAGAGTAAGCGAGGAAGCTTCAGGGCCCCTTGAGGCCTAAACTTGGTGCTGCACAATATCACTTCTGCCATATTCTATTGGTCAAAGCAAGTCACATGGACAAGTCCACATTTAAGAGGTAGAGAAATTAACTTCACTTCGACATGAAAGGAGCAGTGAAATCGCATTGCAAAATCGGCCTGCACATGAAGAGGAGTTATTGTTGCCATCTTTGCAATCAGTCAATACTAAGAAAGCTGTCAGATCTTGACCTCCTAGGTTCCTTTTGGGACCCAGAGTAACTCTCCCCATCAGACTACCTGACTCTTATCTCAATACTCATACCCCTAGGTGGCCTGGCTGCTGTGATCTACACGGATGCTCTGCAGACTCTGATCATGCTTGTAGGGGCACTCATTTTGATGGGCTACAGTAAGTGGGGTCCCAGGGTCACTTGGGTGGATGACAACATCTCTCTCAAGTAGGGACAGCTGCTCTGATCACTGTGATCAGCAAACTGAGCTGTCAAAAAACATACTACTTGGGGATTTTTGTCACAGGTGCTTTGCTTGAGGCATGGTTATTTTAGATGGAAGAGAACTGTGCTTATCATGGAACCTTACTGGTTTTTTTATTAAAAATTAATATCTTTCTATATTGATAAAGAAACATGATTGAATAAATAAGGGGGATAAAGGGACAGTTTTTCCTTACAGACGAAATTTTTGTTAATGTTTCTTTTAAATTTTATTTTATTTATTTATTTTTTTGAGTTAGAGTCTCACTCTGTCACTCAGGCTGGAGTGCAGTGGCATGCTCATGGCTACCACAGCCCCAACCGCACCCGGCCAGTCTTTTTAAATTTTAATATAGAGACAGGGTCTTGTTATGTTGCCCAGGCTGGTCTTGAACTCCTGGCCTCAAGCAATTCTCCTGCACTTTCCAAAGTGTTGGGATTACAGGCGTGAGCCACTATGCCTGGCCAAGAAGACGTTTTAAATTCTAGTGTTGGCTGGCCTTGTTGGCTCAGCCTGTAAGCACTTTGGGAGGCCGAGGCAAGTGCGCACCACCATGCCCGGCTAATTTTTTTATTTATTGTAGAGATGAGATCTGACCATGTTACCCAGGCTGGTCTCAAACCTGAGAGCACAGGCAATTCTCTTGCTTCAGCCTCCCAAAGTGCTGGGATTATAAGTGTGAGCCACTGCGCCAGGTTTGGAGGCATTTTTTTTCTTAAAGAAAAGATCAGGACAACTGGAACAGAAGAAAAAATTAAAGTCATCATAAAAGAAAACTTTTCTTAGAGGAAGGAGGATAATCCAGGTAGATATGAAAGGCTCATTGTGTTTTAGGCAAAATCAGTAAAAGAGCTATCCAGGTAGAAGCAGTATAGAAAACATTTTTTGGAGCCTAAGAATAAAAAAATCCAGGCACTATTGCTCATGCCTATAATCCCAGCGCTTTGAAAGGTTGAGGTGGGAGGATTGCTTGAGCCCAACCCAGGCAACATAGTGAGACCTCATCACTACAAAAAAATGTAAAAATTAGCCAGATGTGGTGGTGTGTACCGTTTGTACCTTTAGTCCCAGCTACTGGAGGTTGTGGAGGTTGAGCCTGTGGTGAGTTGTAATCATGCCACTGCACTCCAGTCTAGGTGACAGAATGAAGCACCAATTCAAAATAAATAAATAAATAATAAAAATAATAAATAATCCAGGCAGAAAAAAGTAGTAAACAAAAAAGATTTTAAAAATATGCCTCATTTCTCTCTTTCATAACAATAAAATGCCAAAAGATGATAGAGCAAGCACTACGGAGTTATATGGAAATAGTTGCATCCTAGGAGTAAGATACCCAGCCTAGTTGCAGATAGGTTCCCAAAGCTGCAGAAGTATTCTGGACTATGCAAGGACTTAGTAAAGTTAGGATCTAAGCACCCATCTTGAAGATACAAGGAAAAGCAAAGCAAACCAAAACTGAGAGCTAGTATTACGATTTAAGAGAAAGTGGTAATAAATAACAATCCAGTTATTTATGGACCTGAAAAACTGTTGTCAGTCTGGTTAAGGCCAACGTTACCTAAAAAGTATAACAGTTTAATAAAAATTTGTGCCGGGCTCGGTGGCTCAGCCTGTAATCCCGCGCCTTGGGAGGTTGAGGTGAGTGGATTGCCTGAGCCTGCAGGTTCGAGACCCACCTGGGCA
>NW_007257545.1:477176-507374 GCF_000164805.1 Carlito syrichta
CACTGCACTCCAGTCTGGGTGACAGAGTGAGACTCCAACTCAAAAAAAAAAAAATTGTCTGCATCTAAAACCCCATGTTTTGCTAACAAAGAAAAAATTTTTTTTTAGTTGAAGTCTCACTCTGTTGCTCAGGCTGGAGTGCAGTGGCGTGCTCACGGCCACCACAGCCTTGACCAGTTGGGTTCAGGTGATCCTTCCGTCTCAGCCTTCTGAGTAGCTGGAACCACAGGTACGCACCACCATGCCCAATTTTTTTTTTTTTAATAGATATGAGGTCTCGCTAAGTTGCCCAGGCTGGTCTCAAACCCCTGAGTTCAGGCAAGCCTCTCACCTCTGCCTCCCAAAGTTGCCTGGCCTGTTTTTTTAGAGACAGGGTGTCACTCTGTAGCCCAGCTAGAGTGCAGTGGTGTGACCATAGCTCACTGAAGCCTTGAGTAGCTGAAAACCACAGGCATATACTACTACATCTGGCTCAAAATATTTTTATATTGTATTACAGTTGTTGATGTATTGGAAAACTGTGCTCATAGCTACTTTAAAACAAAAATCATTATTAGACCTGCTGCTGCTAGGTTTTATTATTTAATGGAGCAAATAAATACATTACTATATCACATTTTTAATATTTTGATGATTGCCTTCAATATTTTATTTCTTTACAATCCTATGTATCTTGTGTTATTTAGAAATATTATTCTGAGAAGCAATGTAAGAGAAAAGATGAAAATTTCCCCTTTACTCTTGGAAGGTTCACTGAAAAAAATCAGCTGACAAAAGGCAGATTAATAGGAAAAATGGGCCGGGCTCAGTGGCTCAGCCTGTAATCCCAGCACTTTGGGAGGCCAAGGTGAGTGGATTGCCTGAGTCTGCGGGTTCAAGACCCACTGGAGCAACTTGGCAAGACCTTGCCTCTGCAATACATGTAGTTCCAGCTACTTGGAAGGCTGAGGCGGAAGGATCGCCCAGCAGGTTGAGGCTGCGGTGGCCAGGAGTGTGCCACTGCACTCCAGTCTGGGCAACAGAGTGAGACTCCAACTCAAAAAAAAAAAAAAAAGGAAAAATGGCATAGAAATCTATTAGCATGCATCGGGGAGAATCCTAGAGTGCCTGTGCAATATCTCAGTGAGGTGTGGATGCTTCTATACCCTGCTTCTAGAGGAAGGGGGTAGAGAAGTGTGGATGGTTTTAGGGGAATTCAATGAGCTTGAAGAAGATACAGTGGCCTATGACAAAGTCCGCTGGGCCTGCAGACAATGGCTTGTAACAAAAGTCTGTCCAGGTGTGCTGACAGACTTTAGCCTTTCTGCCTGCAATATGAACCCAGTTCACGAAAACTCAGGGAAGGGACCCAAGGTATTTGTTTTCTTCTTTGGCGGGTTCAGATTTTAAAGAGATACGGGAACTTGGAATAACAATTTATCCTGTACTTTGCGACAGACAGGCTTGAGGGACAAGGGGAACGTCAGAAAGACCATGAGGCTTCTTCACTTCCGCATGTCAAAGCACCATATTTTGGCATATTGGTTTCTGAGCTCCAGCGAAATCCACAGTTACTTCCAAGGGCATTTGGTAGCTCTGTTCCGACTAGGACTTCACTGTGAAGTCTTCAACCATCACTTGTTAAGAACCCAGCTAAGTTTCTCTGAATTCTAGGTTTTGCTGCGGTTGGCGGTATGGAAGGCCTGAAGGAGAAGTACTTCTTGGCTCTGGCTAGCAACCGGAGTGAGAACAGCAGCTGTGGGCTGCCCCGAGAAGACGCCTTCCATATTTTCCGAGACCCGCTGACGTCTGATCTCCCGTGGCCGGGGATCCTATTTGGAATGTCCATCCCGTCCCTCTGGTACTGGTGCACGGATCAGGTACAGGACAGTGGGCTGAACAAGCTTCCTTTCCTTCTTTTTGCTCATTCAGTCATACTGTGGAATGACTGAAGTCAGTGCTTTTGTCAGTCTCTTATTTACATCTCCCCCCTTGACTTTGCCTTCCTCTCCATGGTTCTGCCAGCTCTTTTCCTCCTTGCTCTTGCTCATGCTAATGGCGAATCCAAAACAGCCGATGTGAGGGGAAAAATCAGTACATCCTGCTTATTATCTGGAGAGATCTAGGAAGCAAAGGAGATGATACATTTTAAATGGAAGATAAAACTTCTATCAGACATTGTTTGTTCAACAAACACTTTCTAGGTGTCCTCTGCATACCAGGCACCCCTCTGAGCACTTACAAATCAGGAGTGGGCCAGGTGCAGCGGCTCACACCTATAATCCCAGCACTTTTGTTACGGTCCCAGTAATGATCAACTACTCTCCTTTGATACTGATGCATCAAAGGGACAGGGAATTGGCAGAAAGTAGTCCTTTCTTTCTTTCTTTCTTTCTTTCTTTCTTTCTTTCTTTCTTTCTTTCTTTCTTTCTTTCTTTCTTTCCTTCCTTCCTTCCTTCCTTCCTTCCTTCCTTCCTTCCTTCCTTTCTTCCTTTCTTCCTTCCTCCCTCCCTTCTCTCTCTCTCTTTTTGTTTGACAGAGTCTCACTCTGTCGCCCAGGCTGGCGTGCAGTGACATGCTCACGGCCACTGCAGCCTCAACCTGTTGGGCTCAGGTGATCCTTGCCCCTCAGCCTTCCAAGTAGCTGGAACTACAGGTGCACGCTTCCACACCTGCTAGTTTTTTTTTTTTTAATTTATTGTAGAGATGAGGTCTTGCCCAGTTACCCAGGCTGATCTCAAACCCGTGGGCTCAGGTAGTCCTCTCACCTCAGCCTTCCAAAGTGTTGGGATTATAGGCGTGAACCCGGCCTCACTGCCCCTTTAAGAGAGTGGACTTCTCCTCCTTAGCAAATCTCAGGCGGGAGAGACCACGGTACAAGTTCACACTAACGGCATGGGCCTCACATTTAACAGGCCTGGGGTCAAATTCAGGCAGCATTATCTTGGGACACATTTAACATCCCTGAGCCTCCGTTTCCTCATCTGTTCCTCATCTGTTTTAGATTTTTTTCTTTTTTCTTTTATTTATTTATTTATTGTAGAGACGAGGTCTTGCCAATTTGCCCAGGCTGGTCTTGAACCCTTGGGCTCAGGCAATCCTCTCAAATTGCTGGGATTACAGGCATGAGCCATTGTGAGTACTCCTCATCTGTTAAATGAGGTTACAACATTCAGCATGAGGAATTTGATCATAGCCAATTTGTTGCAGGGACATTAAATTCGCAAACCATTAAAAACATTTACACTCCATGGCAGGTACCATTAATACTCTTATTTTATATATGAGGTCCAGAGAGGTTAAATTACTTGCCCAAGGTCACACAGCTTATAAATGTTGGAGCCAGGACATGAACCTAGATAGTCTGGTTCTAACCTGTAATTGAATCTCATAATTTGATAGTATATGTAACATACTGAAGTCTGTGCCTGGCATAGAATAAGCACCCAAAAATAGTTAGTCATTATGAAGATAAAGGTCATAATTAATAAGTGTAAACCCCTTCCCTCCTGTTAAAATCATATCCCAGGCAGGGGATGGTGGCTCATGCCTGTAATCTCAGCACTTTGGGAGGCTGAGGCAGGAGGATTGCATGAGTCCAGGAGATCAAGACCAGCCTGGGCAACATAACAAGACCCCGTCTCTGCAAAAAAATTAAAAAACTAACTGGGTCTGGTGGCATGTGTCTATAGTCCCAGCTACTCGGGAGGCTAGGGTGGAAGGATCGCTTGAACCCAGGAGGTTGAGGCTGAGGTAAGCCATGATCGTGCCGCTGCACTCCAGCCTGGGTGACAGAGTGAGACTCTGACTCAAAAAAAAAAGTACATTTTCACAATGGTTTTTGTAACTGCTCTTGACATAGCTTGTATTTATTTATTTATTATTTATTTATGTATTTATTGAGTTGAAGTCTCACTCTGTCACCCAGACTGGAGTGCAATGGCTGCTCCTGGCCACCGCAGCCTCGACCTGCTGGTCTCCTGCGATTCTTCCGCCTCGAGTAGCCGGAATTACAGGCATGCACTACCACTCCTGGCTGATTTTTTGATTTACTATAGAGATGAGGTCTTGCTGCCCAGGCGGGTCTCGAACCCTCGGGCTCAGGCAATCCACTTACCTCAGCCTCCCAAAGGCGCAGGGTTACAGGCTGAGCCACCGAGCCCGGCTGCTTGTATTTATTAATAGCTACAAATAATTCCTTGAGATTCTTCAAATCCTTATTCTAGTGAGTACCCCTTAAAGGCCACCTCCAACCCACCCCACATTGCTCAAGAGCATGAGGACTCAGTTCACGAGGGCTTGAGCTCCTTCCAAATGCCAGACAGACCAATAGGGCCCAAAAGTTCAAGCCTTCCTGTTATGGTCCGAAAAATGCTCGGCTGCTCCCCTTGATACCAATGAATCAAAGGGGCAGAGAACTGATAGAAAGCAGTTTATTTCTGAGTTCAAATCCAGGAAGCAGGGCCAGACTTGAGGTCTTTCTAAAATGGTTCTGTTCACCCTCTAGACTTTTACAGTTTACTTTCATAAGTCCAGAGTTGCTAGTACCTATACATTAGCCACGTGACCAGCAAAGCATTGTATTGAACTTTAGTTTCAGCCCCATTTATCGATAGTGACATTTTTGGGTCCAGATTTCCTGGTGTCCGGTATAAGAGGTCTCGCATAGCTCTTATCAGCAGGCCAGGCAGAAGCGTTAATCAAGCTTGCTATAGAGTAAAGGAAGTTTACAAGGCCTAAGACATCATGCATTATGCAAAAATTATGCAAATCACAAAACTGACGATTACATTGATACTATATTATTCAAACTTATCTCCACTCAGAAAAAGGGAGTAAATGGGGATTTGCATCTTGAACTTGATTGGGTATGGATTATAGGGAAGTCAAGGATTCTCTGGAGCTACTTACGGGGAGTGCATGGGAGATAAGGGGAAGCACACCTTTTATTAGCTCTTAAGAATATTATTCAGGAATGTACAGGAACACTTGAGCCCTTGCCATACCCTTCTCTAGGGACTGACATTAGCGGGTCTTGGTATCATTTCCCCACTGTCAGTTGAAGCCATGATATCTATCATGGGAGTAGCTATGTCATGCTGACTTAACGTAAATGTACGTATTGCCGGGCCCGGTGGCTCAGCCTGTAATCCCGCGCCTTTGGGAGGCTGAGGTGAGTGGATTGCCTGAGCCCGCGGGCTCGAGACCCGCCTGGGCAGCGAGACCTCATCTCTACAATAAATCAAAAATTAGCCGGGCATGATAGCGCGTGCCTGCACTTCCAGCTACTTGGAAGGCTGAGGCGGAGGTCGAGGCTGCGGTGGCCGGGAGCAGCCACTGCCCTGCAGTCTGGGAGTGAGACTCCAACTCAAAAAAATATATAAATAAATAAATATAAATAAATGTACGTATGGTTCTTTCTCTCAGCTGGCTTTCATGCTTTATAGATTTAATTATGAGCACAGTAATTTAAAAAATGCATCAGGTACAAAGCGTGATGTAATTGCTATTAAAAACGTTGTTAGAAAGAACTTCCCAGGTCGGGTGTGGTGGCTCATGTTTATAATCCCAGCACTTTGGGAGGCCGAGGAGAGGCCTGAGCCCATGGGTTCAAGACCAGCCCGGGCAACTTGGTGAGACCTCCTCTATGCCATGCTGACAACATAAATGTACGTATGGCCGGGCTCAGTGGCTCAGCCTGTAATCCCGCGCCTTGGGAGGCTGAGGTGAGTGGATTGCCTGAGCCCGCGGGCTCGAGACCCGCCTGGGCAGCGAGACCTCCTCTCTACTATAAATCAAAAAATTAACCAGGCATGGTAGCACACACCTGTAGTTCCAGTTACTTGAAAGGTTGAGGTGGAAGGATCGCCTGAGCCCAGTAGGTCGAAGCTGCGGTGGCCGTGAGCATGCCACTGCCCTCCAGCCTGGATAATAGAATGAGACTAAGACTCAAAAAAAAAGAACTTCCCTATGCCTGAAAGGAGGCCCTGTAACCCTGATGGGAGCCAAGAAAATATGTGGGAAAACCAATCAGATATTTCCAAGCACCTCTTTAGCATAAGCATCTGCATCGCCTATATAGCATTAATGCTGGTTTTCATTTGGCTTGGCATCACTGTGATGTTCCCTGATTCACCTGGGGTGAAAATGTAACACTCAGTATGGATAATGGCACATGTGCCCCTCTGAGACGTAGTAAGAATTTCTAAAGTCATTCAGTTTTGTAGCACTGCCTTACACACCAGTCATTTCAGTATTAATTATTTTTGCTATTGTTCAAGGTTCACTGTGTGAACTTAGCTAAGGCTTCAATGTGGAGGGACACACTTTCCAATTCTATATTGGCTAAAAAGAAATTAAGAGCATAATCATAAGATTTAAAAACAGATCTAAAGGCTGGATGCAGTGGCTCAAGCCTGTAATTCTAGCACTTTGGGAGGCTGAGGCGAGGGGATTGCCTGAGCCCACGGGTTAGAGAACAGCCTGGGCAACTTGGCGAGACCTCATCTCTACAATAAATCAAAACATTAGCTGGGCATGGTAGCACTCACCTGTAGTTCTGGCTACTTCTTGGTTGAGGTGGAAGAATTGCCTGAGCCCAGCAGGTCGACACTGGGGTGGCCGTGAGTGTGCCACTGCACTCCAGCCTGGGTGAGAAAGTGTGACTCCAACTCAAAAAATAAAAAATAAACCGGGCTCGGTGGCTCAGTCTGTAATCCCACGCCTTTGGGAGGCTGAGGTGAGTGGATTGCCTGAGCCTAAGGGTTCGAGACCCACTTGGGCAACTTGGCGAGACCTAATCTCTACAATAAATCAAAAATGAACTGGGTGTGGTAGTGCGCGCCTGTAGTTCCAGCTACTTGAAAGGCTGAGGCAGAAGGATCGCTGGAGCCCAGCAAGTTGAGGCTGCGGTGACCGGGAGCGGCCACTGCACTCCAGTCTGGGTGACAGAGTGAGACTCCGACTTAAAAAATAAATGAATAAATAAATAAATAAATAATAGAAATAAAAACAGATCTAAGGTTGGGTGCGGTAGCTCATGCTTATAATTCCAGCACTTTGGGAGGCCGAGGTAAGAGGATTGCCTGAGCCCATGAGTTCAAGACCAGCCTGATGAGCCCTCATTTCTACAATAAATCAAGAAAAATTAGCTGGGCATGATGGAGCATGCCTGTAGTTCCAGCTACTTGGAAGACTGAGGCAGAAGAATAGCCTGAACCGAGGCTGCGGTGGCCGTGAGTATGCCACTTCACTCCAGCCTGGGTGACCGAGTGAGACGCTGACTCAATAAATAAATAAATAAACAAATAAAGAAATAACTAAAACCACATCTAGTTCATTGAATGTGCAGATAGGGCAGGTGGCTGTGCAGATAGGGCAGTTGGCTATGTTCACTTTTTGAAGAGTGCTATATTCATGTCCTTGGACCCATGGAAAGCCCAGAGTGCATCACCAATGCATGTGGTGGGAAACCAAGGCCATAAATGAGTACCACAGATTCACTGAGTCCTGTTGCGAGCTCACCAGTATACCCCTGGCCTCTAAGTCCAATCGGTGGCAAACAAATCGCTGTCCTTCAGGACGATAAGGTTTTGGCATTGTTCTAAAGGGAGCCAGCCCATGTGTTGAGCTGCATTCACAAGATCCTGCCTTGAGAAGTTTTTTGTTCCCGACACAAGGGGGCTGGTTTGTTTAATCTACCATATTCAAGTGTGAGCCATATTACCCCATCCCATATCTGATGAACCCCTTCCATGGTTTGATAATTGAGACTCAGGGCTTCAGGCTTACGCGGATTATGTTGGTTAAAAATTACTCCAGCCTGGGCGACAGGAGTGAGACTCCAGCTCAAAAAAGAAAAAATAGTATATTGTCTCTTATGGTAGATCAGCATGAAAAGGTGAAATCATGGCCTGGTTCGTTTATAGTTTCCTTCATGGGCCATTGCTGCTAGCTAATTCTTGTTAAGTCATCACTGTTAGCTGCTTGACTTCCCACTCTGAACTCTTGAATATACAGATCTAACTGCTTCCAGTCAGTCCTCTGGAGGGGTGAAACCCACCAGGGAAGCCCACAGGCTCTTGAGACTGGAAGTGGTCCATAAATCCAACAATTTGAGTCATTGAATATACTAGCATAAGAATAGGCCCACTCTAAATACACATTTCCATTGGTAGTTATCGTATAGGGTAGCAGAACAAGAATCGTAAGAATCATTTTGTTTGTTTAAATAGGAGCTTTAAGTCCTGTACTGGCTCTACTGTGCACTGAGGCTGTGGTACTGGTCCAGGAACAGGGTCTCTCTGTTCAGGCGTATACTTTTTCACTCGGAAATGGTGGATCCAAGGCCTTATGCCCACAGGCTTTTAATGCAGTAGATGAGTGTTGAGCAGAATATCATATTATCCCTTCCTCTTTTCTTGCAGCTGTTGATCGTCTCTCCAATCTTTTTTTTTTGAGTCGGAGTCTCACTCTGTCGCCCAGACTGGAGGGCAGCGGCCGCTCCCGGCCACCACAGCCTCGGACTGCTGGGCTCTGGCGATCCTTCCGCCTCAGCCTTCCGAGTAGCCGGAATTACAGGCAGGCGCGGCCACGCCCGGCTGATTTTTTAATTTTATTGTAGAGATGAGGTCTCGCTGCCCAGGTGGGTCTCGAACCCGCGGACTCAGGCCATCCACTCACCTCAGCCTCCCAAAGGCGCGGGATGACAGGCTGAGCCACTGAGCCCGGCTTCTCCAATCTTTTAACATCACTTGCTCCCCTGGGTAGAAGGGATATCTGGGTTCTCCGTGGCCCCCGAAGTTCCTAGGGGAAGTAAGTTTATAAACCATGGTTAAATTTTGTCTCAAATGGAAACATTTTCTTATGAGCACCTATTTCTGTGGTCCCACTGCCTTCAGAGGTATAGGAAAAAGGCCTACCATAAACAATTTCAAAGGGACTTAAATTAATCCCCTTCAGGGACTGACTTGGACCCTGAGCAATGCAATACCAAATACCTGTGTTCAGTTTCAGAAAGATTCCTAGTGATTACTATGCTAAACCATGAATTGAAAGGTTGGGCTTTCCTAGTCTTACATCTGGTGGAGTTTTCTTTGGATTTACTGAGGAGTGGGTTAGGCTGCCGCTTGGCCTGCAGTGAAATGTAATTTTTAAAATGTCTGAATGCCTCCTAAAACCTACCTATGGGAAGTGTATCTATGTCTAACCTGTGCTAGCTACCCTGCCTCAATTACTTCTTCCTTAGAGATTTTTGATCCCATAATCCTATGGGGTTTTGAGGAGCAAAGCTCCATTTTCTGTAGCTTCTTCAGAGCTGGCAGTGGGCATAGTCCTGCCTAGCCAGAGTTCGAAAATCTCTCCTTGTCTGATCTAGTGTCCAGATATGTTTCAGCAGTGGCATTGTTTATAGGCACCACCTGGAATCCTTGCATGACCATTGTGTGTGCATGAAATTGCTGGATTCTGGAAGAAACACATTTTACCAGACTGTTAAAGAGAATTTAGCAGAATTATAATCATTACAAGAGTCTTAATAAAAGGAATAACTGGTTGGGCACGGTGGCTCATGCCTATAATCCTAGCACTTTGGGAGGCTGAGGTGAGAGGATTACCTGAGCTGAGGGGTTTGAGACCAGCCTGGGTAGCTTGGTGAGACCTAATCTCTATAATAAATCAAAAATTAGCTGGGGATGGTGGTGTGTGTCTGTAGTTCCAGCTACTTGGAAGGCTGAAGGGGGAGGATCACCTGAACCTAGCAGATCAAGGATGCAGTGGCCGTGAGCATGCCACTGCACTCCAGCTTGGGTGACAGAGTGAGACTCCAACTCAAAAAAATAAAAAAATAAAAGGAATAACTGAAGGAAACCCCTCCTTCTTCAGGAAGTAGAATTAAGTGAAGTCAGGTATACATTTTGACAATTTAGATGGTGGCTGATTGCCTTTTATACAAAAACTGCAAGACCTGCGGTTATTAGCATAACTTAATTTCTGTGACTTTATTATAAGTACCAACTTTTTGAGTTTTTAATGTATTTCTGGATTATAGTGGCAACCTGACAAATTTTTCTGGACTATAACTTGAACAAGGCACTCAAGTGATTATAAAATTTGAAGAGAAATCTGAAAATGTTTGGAGACTTGCACCCAGAAAAGACTTCACAATGTAATTCAAATTATAGAAAATTATAAAACTAAAGAAAATGAACAAGGGAATTTAAAACAAGTGTATCAGTTTCTTTTGAGACAATTTTTCAGTTTCCATTTCTGTTAAAGACAACTTATAGTGGTCTACTTATTTAGACTTAATATGTCTTATTTGCACATAAAGTGTAATGAGATTACTTGCCATGTAGGCCCTTTTATTTTTGTTTATTTATTTTTTATTTTTTGAATTGGAGTCTTGCTCTGTCACCCAGGCTGGAGTGCAGTGACACACTCATGGCCACTGCAGCCTCGACCTGCTGGGTTCAGGTGATCCTTCCGCCTCAGCCATCCAACTAGCTGGAGCTATAGACATGTGCCACCACACTCATCTAATTTTTTGATTTGTTATAGAGATGAGATCTCACCAAGTTGCCCAGGTTGGTCTCGAACCTGTGGGCTCAGGCAATCCTCTCACCTCAGCCTCCCAAAGTGCTGGAATTATAGACATGAGCCTCTGCACCCAGACCCATATAGGCCCTCTTAAAATTAGCTTTGTTGGAACTTTTTCCTATAAGGAATCTCAGATTAATTTAAACTTTAATCTTAATTCTCTAAAGCAGTCTGTTTTGAAATATTATTTCAGCTAGAGCCTTGGTAAAATAACCAGTGTTACAAAAGAAAACAAATCCTTATTGAGCAAACAATCATACTTATCTGTGGGAAAAAAACCCTGTTAATTGCTCCAAGAAAAAAAAGATTTTTCTTTTGACTCTGAAAAATATAGCAAAATAATTGGTAGTACCTTAAGTAAAGTTATAAAATTATTTGGTTTTATTAATTCAGTTTGTGCAATTAACCCTCGTTTGGTTAGCAGTCTTTTTTTTTTTTTTGAGTTGGAGTCTCACTCTGCTGTCCAGTCTGGAGTGCAAGGGCATGCCCATGGCCACTGTAGCCTCTACCTGCTGGGCTCTGGCAATCCTTCCACCTCAGCCTTCCAAGTAGCCAGAACTACAGGCATGCACCACCATGCCCGGCTAATTTTAGATTTATTGTAGAGATGAGGTCTCACCAAGTTGCCCAGGCTTGGCTCGAACCCATAGGCTCAGGCAATCCGTTCACCTCGGCCCACCAAAATGCTGGGATTATAGGCTGAGCCACCGAGCCTGACCCAGATTAGTGTTTTATTTATTTATTTATTGAGTTGGAGTCTTACTCTATCGCCCAGACTGGAGTGCAGTGGCCGCTCCCGGCCACCGCAACCTCGACCCACTGGGCTCCGGCAATCCTTCTGCCTCAGCCTTCTGAGTAGCTGGAATTACAGGCACATGCTACCATACACGGCTGATTTTTTTATTTATTGTAGAGATGAGGTCTCGCCCAGTTGCCCAGGCGGGTCTCGAACCCGCGGGCTCAGGCAATCCACTCACCTCAGCCTCCCAAAGTGTGGGATTACAGGCTGAGCCACCGAGCCCGGCTTAGTGTTTTAAAAGAATACTTTTACTTTGATATAATGACGTTTTGGTCTAACATCAGTGATTGATATTAATGGTAAGTTTACAGATATAACTTTTTATTTTTGCAAACTAGATTGTTCATAGAATTCCTTTTACACATTTCTTTCCACAAACCTTCCACATACCATCTTTGACACGTTCCTACCATTTTTGACATGCTTGATTCTGTTTTTGTCTTATACTTTCCTTCTTTCAGATAACTTTTCACTCCATTATAGGACAAAAATCTAACATAAAAGATCCTCTTCTAGACAAGATTATTCTTTTTCCTTGTATCCTTTTTTCTTACCAAAAACACTTTTACACCAACAACTTTTTTTTACATCTTTCCTTTGTTTTTTTGGTTTCTTTCTTTTTACCTTTTTCATAGATAACCTTTTACATTCCTAATTTGAATTAACCTTTTAGTAACTTCTGATTAGAGATTAGGTGAAACATCTAACTTATGGAACACCCTCAACTCCCACTAGGGAGCAGGTGTCAGGAGAAAGAGGTTCAGTATGAGAACAAGGGCTAAAAACTTAGCTTCAGTATTAATCAAGAGATTATTATGGACCCCAGTCATGTCCATACAGACCCCAGGATTCTCTGGGGTGATGGCAAACAGAGCGCTGGGCTGGGCCATGGTCCTCAGGCCCCTTCAGTCAGTGGCATCATTATCGAGCTAGGTGTTCCCCCTCCCCTTAAGGAGAGGCCACACGGTCTCTTCTAGTAGCCTTCTAGCCTGCATGATGAACAAGGTCCTGGAGGCTTAGCCTTTGAGGACAGTTGTGCTTCAAGTGCCCAGACTGACTGCATCCATAGCAGATACCATTCCCCTTAGCAGGCCTTTTTTTTTTTCAAGTTGGAGTCTCACTCTATCTCCCAGGCTGGAGTACAGTGGCATGCTCATGGCTACCACAGCCTCGACCTGCTGGGATCAGGCAATCCTTCCACCTCAGCCTTCCAAGTAGTTGAAACTACAGGTGTGCACCACCATGCCTGGCTAATTTTTTGATTTATTGTAGAGATGAGGTCTCACCAAGTTGCACAGGCTGGTCTCAAACCCCTGGACTCAGGCAGTCCTCTCCCCTCAACCTCCCAAAGTGCTGGGATTGCAGGCTTGAGCCACTGTGCCCAGCTTAGCAGGTCTATTCTTACTGAGCTCTGCCATTAATGACAACGGTCAGTAGGTCTCCCTGCTTTTTGTCTCGCTGGTACTCATCCTGGAGGCTTTCTCCTTTTTTTTTCCTCCCGATGTCTCAATTGTTGAAAACCTTAAATGCCTCCTCTATTAATTGGAGGCTTTTGAAGCTTTTGTGGGGGATAGGTATAGCTAATTAGCTGATTAAAAAGTTTCTAAGAAGATTTGCTCTTCCAGCATATTAATGTCTATATTTATATATTTTTAATAGCTTTTACTCACCTTTCTTGGAAAAGAGCAGGATCATCATCTAGACCTTGTGTGATTTTCTTTATCTTGGCATAATTAACAGATTTGACTATATGTTTCTCTATGCATTTCTTGATACACACAAGCATATGATCACTTCTTGCCATATCAACCCCTCCCCATTGGCAATTACATTGGGGGTCAGCATTAGGACCAGTTACCATTCCGATTGCATACCTATCTGGCTGTTGCTTAACCATTATGTCAATGTACATTTGCACTGTTTTAAAAATGCATTTTTTCTCCTCTGAGGTGCAGCAGGTAGCGAAAATAACATTAACACCACCCCAAGTTAGATCAAAGGTGAGGGTTAGAGTTTGAAATTCCTTAAAACTGAGATGCCCAGCTGAAATTTTTGATTTATTGTAGATACGAAGTCTTGCCATATTGTTCAGGCTGTCCTGGAACCCCTGAGCTCAGGTACTCCTCCCATCTCCATTTCCCAAAGTGCTGAATTACAGGCATGAGCCGTTGAGCCTGGTGCTACCTAATCTTAATTGGCATTGTGCCAGAAAAAGGGATGCACAACCATCTAATTCCTGTCTTTCCATTTGCAATCTCCCATAATGGATACGTTGGTTTAGGAGGAAGATGGAACGTGGTTCCACTGTGTGTGGTTCCCACAGGCCTGGGTTCCTTTAGAGGTACAGGATCAATGGGCTTGCAAGGTAGAAGGGTAGCAGCCTGGGTAGAATTAACAGGGGGTTCCTTAGGCTGAGCCAAGGCCAAATCAGCAGGAGGCTCTGCTCCTCTGCCCATGGTGACCCAGTGAAAGCTCGAAGATAGCACCCGAGATAACAGAGGGTCATTGAGAGAGTCTTCTTCCTTCTTAATCTGAGTATGCAGAGCATGACTGAATAAAATTCTGTCTGCAGAGTGCTGACATAAAATCATAAAGAAAATCTTACAGTCCAAGCAGTGGTGTTATCTAGCATTAAATTCTAAAATAGGGTGTTGAAATATACTATATGCTTCCAAGAGACCTTCGAACAGTTCTACAGGGACAAGCAGTTGCTCGCAATCTCAGGCAAGGCTTAAACCTTTAGAAATAGACTTACTTTTGAGTAAGCCGGCTGCTAGCGCTTGAAAACAAAAACAGTCTATTAAATTTCTTAGTTGCCAGAGGATGATTACCCTTTCACATAAGATTGCAAAATTTTGCCAGGCTCAGTGGCTCAGCCTGTAATCCCGTGCTTTGGGAGGCTGAGATGAGTGGATTGCCTGAGCCCGCAGGTTGAAGACCTGCCTGGACAATTTGGCAAGACCTCATCTCTACCATAAATCAAAAAATCAGCCAGGCGTGGTAGCGTATGCCTATAATTCCAGTTACTCGGAAGGCTGAGGTGGAAGGATTGCTGGAGCCCAGCAGGTCGAGGCTGTGGTGGCCCGGAGCAGCCACTGCACTCCAGTCTGGGTGACAGAGTGAGGCTCCAACTCAAAAAAAAAAAAAGAAGATTGCAAAATTTTTTCCTCCAAGGTTAGCATCAACTTGCACTGAGTTAACAAAAGGCAAAGTAGCATATAAGAGATTTCTAAGTTCCTTTACAGGTGGATTAGAATGAACTCCCTCAGAATCCATGAAGGAGAATGCAGGCTAAGGAAAGGAGAGAATGTGGTCCCAGGAAAGAATTCAAGATAACCAGTAGCATTATACACGCATAGCAGGTGCCTTTTGCAGATCTTTTTTTTTGAGTTGGAGTCTCGCTCTGTCACCCAGGTTAGAGTGCAGTGGCACGCTCATGGCCATCGCAACCTCAACCTCAGGGGCTCAGGCTATTCTTCCGCCTCAGCCTTCCAAGTAGCTGGAATGACAGATGCATGCCACCATGCCTGGCTAATTTTTTGATTTATTCCCAAGTTGCCTAGGTGAGTCTCGAACCCGTGGACTCAGGCAATCCTCTCCCCTCAGCCTTCCAAAGTGCTGGGATTATAGGCATGAGCCCGGCCTGCACATCTTTGATAACAAAAAGACAGGAATTTTAACAGTGTAGATAGGTCGGGAGAAACAAGATATAGGAAACCAGACAGAGTAGGCTTATGTTAGAGGATAGTATAGACATGAGGTAGAAGTGACAAGTGATCCCTAGCTCCGGACAGCACCAGGTGTTCTAGGTCAAAATGTGCTGCTTGCAGAGGAGCCCCTGTCGGGTGTGACACCACCAGTCATCTCCTTGCCTCTTAAGGGTTGGTTATCCCTTAGGGTGCTAAGAGCACTCAAGAGCACCAGGTGACCAGCCCTTATGCATGCCCCTCCAGTGGGGCAGCCCTCAGGAACACTGGGAGCCCCTTTCAGCTTCCAGACGATCACCATTACTAGGATCTGGCGTGGATTCAGGTCCATGGAGTGTCTGATCAAGTCTGGGGCCTTCCAGAGCCCACAGAATTTCATATGACTAGAATGGAGAGGTCCCTATGAGGCCCTTATATGTCATGGGAGTTGATCCCTGACACCTTCCCAAGTCCCTTAGTCCCCTAGGGAGTCTTGTTTGCACAGACCAAAGGGAAAAGTACCTCTTATCTTCAACCCAGATGGGAGTCTGAATTCACAAGGGTGGAGGGGGATTTTACCGCCTACATAAATACTACACAAACAAAGGGAGACAGCAACACTTAGGGGGAAAAAAACGACATAAAAGAAACACACACCAATCAAGTTTTAAAATATAATATGTAGCCGGGTTCGGTGGCTCAGCCTGTAATCCTGCACCTTTGGGAGGCTGAGGTGAGTGAATTGCCTGAGCCCGCAGGTTCAAGACCCGCCTGGGCAGTGAGACCTCATCTTTACAATAAATCAAAAAATCAGCCGGGCATGGTAGCACATACCTGTAATTCCAGCTACTTGGAAGGCTGAGGCGGAAGGATCGCCGGAGCCCAGCAGGTCGAGGCTGCGGTGGCCGCGAGCGGCCACTGCACTCCAGTCTGGGTGACAGAGTGAGACTCCAACTCAAAAAAATAAAATAAAATAAAATATGTTACGAGCAACCAATAGACACATGAAAAAATGTTCAGCCTCACTAGTCATCAAGGAGATGCAAATTAAAACTACACTGAGATACCACCTAACTCCAGTCATAATGGCCATCATCAATAACTCAAAAAGTAGCCGGGCTCAGTGGTTCAGCCTGTAATCCCGCGCTTTGGGAGGCTGAGGTGAGTGGATTGCCTGAGCCCGCAGGTTCGAGACCTACCTGGGCAACTTGGCGAGACTTCATCTCTACAATAAATTTTAAAAATCAGCTGGGCGTGGTAGCGTGTGCCTGTAATTCCGGCTACTCGGAAGGCTAGGCGGAAGGATCGCCGGAGCCCAGCAGGTCGACGCTGCAGTGACTGGAAGCGGCCACTGCACTCCAGTCTGGGTGGCAGAGTGAGACTCCAACTAAAAAAAAAAAAAAAAAAAAAAAAACCAAAAAAATTTTAAAAAACAACTCAAAAAATAACAGATGCTGGAGAGGATGTGGTGAAAAGGAAACACTTCTGCACTGTTGGTGGGAGTGCAAACTAGTACAGCCTCTGTGGAAATCAGTGTGGCGATTCCTAAAAGTTCTAAAAATTGACCTTCCATATGACCCCACAATCTCCCTACTGGGAATATACCCGGAGGAACTCAGGTCACTCTATAAAAAAGATACCTGCACACCTATGTTTATTGCATTGTTCACAATAGCAAGAACATGGAACCAACCATGCTGCCCATCAAAAAGGAATGGATTTTTTAAAATGTGGTACATATATACAATGGAATATTATGCAGCCTTGGGTGGGTGACAGAGTGACACTCCAACTAAAAAAAAAAAAAGAAAGAAAGAAAGAAAAAAGAAAAAAAATATGATATGTTGGCTGGGTTTGGTGGCTCAGCCTGTAATCCCAGCACTTTGGGAGGCTGAGGCAAATGGATTGCCTGAGCCCGGGCAACCTCGTCTCTACAATAAATCACAAAAAATTAGCCAGGCATGGTAGTGCGTGCTAGTAGTTCCAGCTACTTGGAAGGGTGAGATGAAAGGACCACCGGAGCCAGCAGGTCGACACTGGGGTGGTCATGAGCGTATTATTGCATTCTAGCCTGGGAGACAGAGTGAGACTCCAACTCTAAATAAATAAATAAATAAATAAAATATGACATGCCCCATCAAACAAAGCATAACAAACCAGTTGGCTTTCTCAGCAAATTAAAATACAAATAACAAAAAGCACTAACAGGTCGGTTCAGTGTTCCTCTGGTGCCTACAAAGTGGCCTTGGAGAGCCCAAGTGAGCACATCCAGGGGTATCTACTTTACACAAGCCGGCAAGGTCTCTTTCTTACAATTTAATCAACGGCTGGTCCTGGTCAGCAGGACTCCTCTCCAGAGAGTCCCCAGAGCACAAAGTATTTCTGGCAGCTGCTAGAGCATCTCTATCAGGAGACCCTGTTGACCAAGGTCCTGCAACGAAGTCGCCAATGCACCAAATTGATACAGAGACCCACTGTCTGTCCATATTGTCACAGCTCCTAAAGAAGGGCATGCAAGGGCTCAAGCACTCCTGTACATTCCTGAACAATATTCCTGAGAGCTAGTAAAGGGTGTGCTTCCCCTTATCTCCTATGCATTCCCCATAAGTAGCTTCAGGAAATCCTTGACTTCCCTGTAGTCTATACCCAATCAAGTTCAAGATGCAAATCCCTATTTATTCCCTTTTTCTGAGTGGTCATAAGTTTGAATAATGTACTATCAATGTAATCGTAAGCCTTATGATTTGTATAACTTTTGTTTCAATGTAATCATAAGTTTTATGATTTGTATAACTTTTGCATAATGCGTATCTTAAGCCTTGTAAACTCACTTTACTCTCTGGCAAGCTTGATCTGCTGGGCCCTACTGATAAAAGCTATGAGATACCTCTGATGTCTGGCACCAGGAAGTCTGAACTGAAAAATGCCACTATCGATAAATGCGGCTGAAACTCAAGTTCTGTACAATGCTCTGCTGGTCACGTGACTAATGGAAAGGTACTAGCAACTCTGGGTGAGCAGAACCATTTTCGAAAAATCTTGAGTTTGGTTCTGCTCCCTGAATTTGAACTCAGAAATAAACTTTATTTATTTATTTATTTATCTATCTATATCTATCTTTATTTTAAAGATGTAGGGTACAATTCAGGGTCAGGTATAGAGATGTTCATTATGCAGTTACCCTTGTTGATGAGGTATGCCACTCCCTCCGCTGGCAGTTTCCCACTACTGCCAATTCCTTTCTTATAGTTTTATGAAAATTGTTCAAGGTCCGCTTATAAATGAGAACATATGGTACTCTGTTTTTGTTTCTAGAAATAAACTTCTTTCTACCAGTTCCCTGCCCCTTTGACTTATTGATATTAAGGGGAGCAGCCGAGCATTACTTGGACCATAACATTCTGCTAACCTCGTGACTTTGATCTTGACCACACCATGTTTCTACTGAATTCTATAGAGTCCAAAGAATGTGTTGGTTCCCCGTCCTGGGGCTGCCCTACGAAACACATATCATGGCCAGCACTCTATATGGGCTCGTTTTAGAGCAGAAGAGAATGGCAAACCAACATTCATTGTTCACTGATTGAGAACATATTCTAGATTATCCTGGGCAGAGAGGGAAAAGGTAAATGATAACTGAGAATAGTAACAGCATTTAAAGATTTAAATATTTATTGATGCTGTACGACTTGCCTGTCACTGATCTAAGCATTTTATATATGCTAACTCAGTTCATTCTCATAACATTCCTGAGAGGTCTGTTCTGTTATCTGGGTCTGTCGCCCTCTTCTCTGGGCTTGTAGTTTTTTAACAGCACAAATCTCTTTTTTTTTTTTTTTTTTTGAGTTGGAGTCTCACTTTACTGGGCTCCGGCAATCCTTTCGCCTCAGCCTTCCAAGTAGCTGGAACTACAGGCATGCGCTACCACGCCCGGCTAATATTTTGATTTATTGTAGAGATGCGTTCTCACCAAATTGCCCAGGTGGGTTTCGAACCTGCAGGCTCAGGCAATCCACTCACCTCAGCCTCCCAAAGGTGCGGGATTACAGGCTGAGCCACCGAGCCCGGCTCTTCTCAATTTAAAAATAGTGGACATCAATGAAATTGTCTTCCCAGGGTGTCCTGCCTTTTCTTTTGCAGTATAAGCTACTTGAAAGGCTGAGGCAGAAGGATCACCGGAGCCTATCAGGTCGACACTGGGGTGGCCAGTTTTGACCTCCTTTTGAGTTGGAGTCTCACTATGTTGCCCAGGCTTGAGTGCAGTGGCATGCTCATGGTCATCACAGCCTCAACCTGCACTTCAGTCTGGGAAACAGAGTGAAACTCCAACTCAAAAAAAAGATGGGACTCTCAGAAAGACAAACACCACATGATCTCACTCATATGTACAACTTAAAAGAGTTGATCATACTGAAGTGGAGAGTAGAATGGTGGTTACCAGGAGTTGGGGTCGGAAGGAGGTTGGGGAGATGTGGTCAAAGGGTACCAAATCTCAGGAGGAATAAGTTCAACAGAGCTATTCCACAGCATGGTGACTATAGTTAATAAAAACGTGTTGGATTCTTGATAATTGCTACAGAGTAGATGTTAAGTGTTCTCACCACAAACAAGTGGAAAGTATGTGAAATAATGTATATGCTAATTTGCTTGAAGTCATTCCATGATATAGACATATTTCAAAACATGTCACAATAAATATATACAATTTTTATTTGCCAATTAAAAATAAGTTAATATAAACATTCCAAAAAAAAGTATGCTATAGACTCCAATAACCTTACATTTTTCACTGGCACATTCCTAAGTGTTCTAGCTTCACTAGGTTTGTGTTTGGAGTTCTGAGAAATGACAGATTATCATTAAACCAACTGTGAAACAAGACCAGCTAACTTTCCAGCTATGGACAGAGGGATCCTCGCCACTTCTTGCATTCCCTCAAATAAGACAATTTCATGTTTTATTTTATTATTTTATTTTACTTTTGAGTTGGAGTCTCACTATGTCGCCCAGGCTTGAGTGCAGTGGCACTCTCATGGTCATCACAGCCTCAACCTGCTGGGCTCAGGTGATCCTTCCACCTCAGCCTTTCAAGTAGCTGGAACCACAGGCATGTACCACCACCACGTCCGGCTAATTTTTGTATTTATTGTGGAGATGAGGTCTCGCCATGTTGCTCAGGCTGGTCTCGAATCCCTGAGCTCAGGTAGGCCTCTCACCTCCACCTCAAAGTGCTGGGATTACAGGCACGCACCACCATGCCTGGCTAAATTTCACATTTTAGAGTCTTTTACTTGCAACATTCAAACAAATATAACTTGTACATGTGAGAGTACACTTGATTGCAAGTGACAAAAAAAATAACTAGCTTAGAAAAAAGCGGGGGGACTTATTAGCTCAAGGAGTACAAACTACAGGAAGTTGAACTAGCCTCCAGAAACTCTTAGAACTTATTTTGGTTTCCCTGTCTATCATCTTTCTTTCTCACCTGATGACTGCATTGTTTGTCATGGCAGACCAACTGGAAAGAGCATGACAACTCTCTGAGCCCCAAATCCAAAATCCTGGAAAAGAACTCTAATTGGTCAAGTCTGGGTTAGGTGTCTACTATTGGATCATGAAACTGCACCCAAGATAATAGTATCACCATGTGGATGAGGGGATGGGTTGCAAAAAAAAAAGGCAGGACACCCTGGGAAGACAATTTCATTGATGTCCACTATTTTTAAATTGAGAAGAATTCTGATTTTGTTCTGCTCACCACAGCATCGCAATGGTCATGATATGACATTTTCCTCCTCCTTATCCATAATTCACTGAATCAGCTCAAAAAAGGCACCGGTAACTCACCAAGACCTCTATAACTTTTCCACATGTTTCAAGCCTCAAAGCCTAGGAAAATAGTAGATAGAGTTCTGAGCTCATGTTGGTTCCATTTGAAGAATGGAGGAGGAAGGAAATATAGAGACTAGTCTCCTACTCAGGAAAAACTCTAGAATGTCATTCCCTTTGAATGGATAAATCTTAGTAAGATCTACCCTTACCCACTCAACAGAGAGCTCTTGAAGAGTGAGTGTCAGGATAAGGCCTAGGCATCCTTATGTAAGGATGTAATGCGCCAACATTCCAATTCTGGTGATAGCAATAGCTCAGACCCTCTCTCTGTTGTCTCTTAACGCATCACTCCCAGCAAAGACTGGAGTGTTTGTGTTTCTATTCTACCCATGCCTTGGACCTTTCAAGACAATTGACCTCTGCTGTCACCAGGAGACACTCATTCATGAAAACCAGTGTGGACAATTACATCTGCTCAGGTATTGCCCAAGACCACCTTTCTGCTTCCTTTATTGTCACATTGTTCATTGTTTTCATGTTTCCAAACTGCTGGCCCATAGTTCTTGAATCCGGCTTCCAACATCTAATGCTAACTCTCTTCTAATTCTGTTTTGTTGACCTATTTTCACTTTCTCTGGTTTCATCTAACAGCAGCAGTGATGATGACAATGACAATAATCACTACTGTTTCTTTGCTTAAGAGCTGCTAGATACCTCAAAAACAGGACTGTTATTATTCCCATTTTATAGATGAGAGAACTGAGGCCTGAGGAGGTTAAGGAACTTGTCCAAACTCACAAAGAGCTGGCAGAGTGAGGATTCACACTCAAATCTGCACATTTAATCACTCTATTTATTAATTGCAAATCACCAGCTGGATGTTCTCTTGATTCTAAGAACCCATTCCCAGCTGCATTTTTTTTTTTTTTTTTTTGCGTTGGAGTCTCACTCTGTCGCCCAGACTAGAGTGCAGTGCACATGCTCCCAGCCACCGCAGACTTGACCTGCTGGGCTCCGGTGATACTTCCGCCTCAGCCTTACAGTAGTTAGAACTACAGGCGCACGCTACCACGCCTGGCTGATTTTTTTGATTTATTGTAGAGATGAAGGCTCGCCAATTTGCCCAGGTGGGTCTCGAACCCACACGTTCAGGCAATTCACTCACATCGGCTTCCCAAAGCCCAAGATTACAGGCTGAGCCACCGAGACCAGCCCTTTTTTTTTTTTTTTTTTTTTTGAGTGGAAGTCTCACTCTGCCACCCAGGCTGGAGTCCAGTAGCATGATCACAGCTCACTCCAGCCTCGACCTCCTGGGCTCAGGCGATTCTCCTGCCTCACCCTCCTGAGTAGTTGGGGCTACAGGCAGGTGTCACTATACCCAGCCACTTTTTTGTAGAGACAGGTCTCGCTATGTTGCCTAGGCTAGTCTTGAACTCCTGGCATCAAGTGATCCTTCCTCCTCGCCTCCCAAAGGACTGGGATTGCAGGTGTGAGCCACTGTGTCTGGCCCCAGCTGCCAGGTCAGCATGCCCCTCCACTGTGACAGCTCTCCCCCTTCTTTCCCGTCCTAATGAAGGAAAAATTTGTACATGATTACTGTTGGAGGAGCAAATGAAGAGATAGTGGATGCACAATTGATGCCATGAGATGGCACATAGTTCATCATGGCCCCTTCCTTCCCACACATTGAAGTTGCGTTTTCATTCCTTTTAGCTCACTTCCCCCCCCACTGAGATATTACTTATCAAGAAACATTCAATTACTGTCCCTTTTAGGGTCTGACCCTGACAGAAAACAGGTTTCTCAACTGGGTAGCCAGCCAGCTCGTGACCAGGGCTCTTTTGAGTTCTGACCAGCGGTACCTGTCCTTGAAACCTGTCCATCATGCTCAGTTTTGTCATTGTTTTGTCATTGTGTCATTTTGTCATTGTCACTGCAGTTAGGCCATTAGCAAACAATGCCTGCCTTACATTATCCTTGATCATGTTGATGCCTCTGGCAATGGTCGGACAAGTTTCAGTCCCATGGCTTCTGCAGATGAAATGTCTCCCAAAATGACATCTCCCCCCAAAGATGTTCACATTTGTATAGTGAAATCTAAAAAAAAAATATTAGGAATATGGTGTGGGGTTTGTAGCAAATCATAATGCTCAACACTCTTCCCATTAAGGGCTTTTTGCAGATTTTTTACAACTTTTTTTTTTTAAGTGATAGGGTCTTGCTATGTTGCCCAGGCTGGTCTCAAACTCTTGGGCTCAAGTGATCCTCTTGCCTCAGCCTTCCAAAATGCTGGAATTACAGGCATGAGCCATCATGCCTGGCCTAAAGGGTTTTTTTTGGTTTGGTTTTGTTTTGTCTTGTTTTGAGAGACAGTGTTCTCATTATATTATCTAGGTTGGTCTCAAAATCCTGGCCTCAAGTGATTCCCCCGCCTGAAACTTCCAAAGTGCTGGGATTACAGGAATGAATCGCTACACCTTGTCTTTCTGCTGACTTAATGAGGACTCTTTTTTTTTTTGAGTTGAAGTCTCACTCTGTCTCCCAGACTGGAGTGCAGTGGCCGCTCCCGGCCACTGCAGCCTCAATCTGCTGGGCTCCGGCGATCCTTCCGCTCAGCCTTCCAAGTATAATGAGGACTCTTTTCTTTGTTTCTGGGGAAAAATAGTTTAAGAATAAAGAGACTTTTTTTTTTTTGAGTTGGAGTCTCACTCTGTCATCCAGACTGGAGTGCAGTGGTTGCTCCCGGCCACCGCAGCCTCGACCTGCTGGGCTCTGGCAATCCTTCCGCCTCAGCCTTCCGAGTAGCTGGAACTACAGGTGCACACTACCACGCCTGGCTAATTTTTTTTGATTTATTGTAGAGATGAGGTCTCGCCAAGTTGCCCAGGTGGGTCTTGAACCCACGGGCTCAGGTAATCCACCCACCTCAGCCTCCCAAAGCACAGGATTACAAGCTGAGCCACCTAACATGGCTGACTTTTTTTTTTTTTTTTTTAACTCTCATGACTGGGAGGCCAGAGGTAGGTAATAGCCATGGTAAAAACTAATATTTATGGAGCAATTACTATGGGTCAGATACTATTCTAAGTATTCCAAGTATTTTTACTTCATTTAATTGTCAAAACTGTCCTGGTATTATACCCATTTTATAGATGAGGAAACTGAGACAAAGAGAGGTAAAGTTGCTAGTCCAAGGTCATATGTCAGGAAGTGGTGAGGTAAGATTTGAACCCAGACTGTCTCTGATACTACGTCATAAGAAATTGTCTTTCTCTCCATGTCTGGATTTCCTTCCTCTGAGATGACTTCAGAATCAAAGAGACTTTTCCAAGATGATGGCGGAGATGTAGACAGCAGCTCTGTGCCACCTTCACACTTAGCAATTCCAGAGTATACTATAGGGGGTAGGGTGCCTTTTTCCTTCACCTTTTAAAGGAAGAAGTTCCATGGATAGCTGTAATCAGACTGCCTTTTCCTTGACTGATCATGGTAGCCAGAGAGGTGGTCAGGCACAACCCCTGGATAAAGTAGAAGGAAGAGCACAGGGTGGGAGGCATAGCCACCCCAATTAGACCACAAGGACTGAGAAGAGGAAACACATGTTTCCTCAAAGAGAAGTCAGGCAAGCCAAGTTCCTATTTCCTGCATGTACTAAGAAGCTCTTTTGCCTTAAGAGAAAGCCATCTCAGTTTCCAACTACCCTCACTGTTTTCCAGGTGATAGTTCAGCGGACGCTGGCTGCCAAGAACCTGTCCCATGCCAAAGGAGGCTCTCTGATGGCTGCATACCTGAAGGTGCTGCCCCTTTTCATAATGGTGTTTCCTGGTATGGTCAGCCGTATCCTCTTCCCAGGTGAGAAGACAGTTAAGAGGTCATTAGCCTGTGAGTCTCAGACCCTGTGAACTGTTCTAAGCATGACTGATGGCCTGAAGAGAAAACAACTGAGTCCTTTAATTTTTTTTTTGAGTCGGAGTTTCACTCTGTCGCCCAGGCTAGAGTGCAGTGGCACGCTGCTCATAGCCACTGCACCCTTGACCTGCTGGGCTCAGGTGATCCTTCCACCCCAGCCTTCCAAGTAACTGGAACCACAGGCATGCGCTACCATGCCCAGCTAATTTTTGATTTATTGTAGAGGTGAGGTCTCACCAAGTTGCCCAGGCTGGTCTCGAACGCATGAGCTCAGGCAATCCTCTCACCTTGGCTTCCCAACGTGCTGGGATTATAGGCATGGGTTACTACGACCAGCCAGCTAATTTTTAAAATTTATTGGAGAGACAAGGTCTCACATGTTGTCCATGCTAGTCTTGAACCCACAGGCTCAGGCAGTCTCACCTTCGCCTCCCAAAGTGCTAGGATTACAGGTGTGAGTCACCGTGCCCAGCCTAGAGTCCTTTTCTAGTGATTAGGCTGAGGTATCTCGATCTAGGATCTGTGGGCTCTGTTGTTTCCTAACATGGATTCAATGGGCAAGTCCTATAGCTGTCCCAAGCCAAACTGGATAGAGACTCAACTGGGACCTGGCCTCAACTCTATTTTTGTTTTAAACCACCAACTAGGCTAAAGTTTTGTGGTTCCAAATTTCAGGCCCCTAAGTCTCATGGGAAAGTTTCTCTCATGCTTCAGTGTCTGAGCTCTGTGTTGGGTAACATTAACCCAATGGGACTCTTTTGGGGGTACTTCTTAATAAATATCGGGGATACCAAGGCCTTTAGGGGGCTTGTCTTAGTTTTTTTTCAAATGTGGTAAAAGGTAAGGTTTGTACTATGGGAATAAACAACACTTGGGGGGGGGGGCAATGTCATCTGGAGTCTCTGTGGGGTCAAGTACTGGTAATCTACACAGAAGGAAGCTTCTCCATTCTCCCCTCAGTGAGCTTTCTTCTACACTTGCCAAGGGTGTTATTAATAAAAGGGTAGTGGAAACAGAAAACTTCCTCCCCTATGCCTTATCCTAGACAATGTTACACAGAAGTAAAGAAAGGGTAGGATAAAATATTGGCCCAGAATTGTCAAAATAATTGTGAACCCTTGAGAATTAGGAGAAAAGAGGAAGCCCAATGGGGGGGGTGCTGTCCATGGTGCTAGATTCTGGGCTCTTACTCCTCCGGCTCAGATGAGATGAAGAGGCCAAATAGACACTGGTGCTGCCTCCAGGGAAGGGGCAAAGGCTGAGGAAAGTTCAGAGAGGGATAAGAACTAGGATCTGGGTTTTGTGGTATCTTGGAGAATAAACAGCTGTTGAGCAAGTCCTGACCTATGAACAAAGAATGTGGCTTCCAATGACCAACATTCATTGTGCACTTGCTATGGGCTCTGACCTTGACTACACAGGCCTGATTCATGACTTTTTGCCTCCATTTCTTCCCTTGTAAAGTGTGGGTAATATTTCATACAGCTTAAAGCAATTTCTGGCATATGGCAATTACTATGTAAATGTTCACTATGATTGTTTTATACATGTGTTACTTCATTTCATCCTCAAAATTGACCTATGAGGTAGGCACTATTATTGCTATTTTTATCTTACAGATGATGAAATCAAAATTTTTATTTTATTTTTCTTTTTATTTTTGAGTTGGAGTCTCACTCTGTCGCCCAGACTGGAGTGCAGTGGCCGCTCCCGGCCACCGCAGCCTCCACCTGCTGGGCTCCGGCAATCCTTCCACCTCAGCCTTCCAAGTAGCTGGAACTACAGGTGCGCGCTACCATGCCAGGCTCATTTTGATTTACTGTAGAGATGAGGTCTTGCCAAGTTTCCTGGGCGGGTCTCGAACCTGCGGGCTCAGGCAATCCACTCACCTCAGCCTCCCAAGGTGCGGGATTACAGGCTGAGCCACCGAGCCCAGCTGAAATCAAAGTTTAAAGAAATTAATTCATTCACTCGCTTATTTATTCCGCCATGTATTCAACAAGTATTTTGAGAGCCAATTATCTGCCAGGCCTTATTCTGGATGACTTTGGGGAGCTATAAGTGATCAAGACATACAATATCCTTGCTGTAGTGGGACTTACATTCTAGAGGTTGAGGACATGGGAAGAAATAAGTAAGTAAATAAATGAGATAAATGCTAAATGCTGTGCTAAATGCTGTGAGGGAGACATCAAAGGGAGGGCCAGGCAGGAGCTACTTCTGGCAGGGTTTCCAGGGAAGTCCTCTCTGAGGAGGCAATGAGTGAGCCATGTGGATGATTTGAGAGTGTATTTTAGAGCCAACCATATTTTTTTTATTTTTTTTTAGTTGGAGTCTTACTTTGTTACCCAGACTAGAGTGCAGTGGCACACTCATGGCCACCTCAGCCTTGACCTGCTGGGCTCAGATGATCCTTCTGCCTTAGTCTTCAAGTAGCTGAAACTACAAGCATGTGCCACCATGCCCCGCTCATTTTTTTTATTTACTGTAGAGACGAGGTCTCACCATGTTGCCCAGGCTGGTCTTGAACCCATAGGCTCAGGCAATCCTCTCACCTCCGCCTCCCAAAGTGCTGGGATTGCAGGCATGAGCCACCGTGCCTGGCTAAAGAGCCAACCAAATTAATGATGGATTGGATGAGGGGGATAAGGAGAAAAAGTGGAATCCAGGATGTCTCCTAGGTTAAATGACTTGCTGGAAGTTGCTGGGCTAGTGCTAGGTGACCCAGGATTTGAACCCAGAGGTACCTGACTCCAAAACTTGACTCGTAGCCATGCACATCACATCTGAAGCCTGGATTGATATATGGAAGATCCATAACAAGACCCTAACCATCTCTCTTAACATTTAATCAATAATCATTATTAAATGAGACAGAAAACCATGCTCCACGAACCTAAGGACTTTGTAAAATAGCTTACGAGTCTAGAATTCATGAATAAAGATAAACTATATATTACAACACTCTATCATATGGTACAAGCAATAAGTGCAAAATAAATTTTAGAGTAAGGTAAGGTAGAGAGAGCGAGGTGGGCACTGTGTATTTGACGAGATCGGGCGCATTCAGGGTGGTATGGCCGTAGACAAGCACTGTGTATTTGAAGTCCTTCTCCCTTCTTGGGAAGCCCAGACCAGTGCTTCTCAAGGTGTGGCCCCCAGTCTAGCAGTGTCTCCTTAGGACTTGTTAGAAATGCATACTTTCAGGCCTCATCCAGGGCTTGCTGAATCAGAATCCCTAGAGGAGGAACCCAGGCATCTTGTTTATTTTTTTGCTTTTATCATTATTATTATTTTATTTTTCTATTTTTATTTTGTGTAGAGCCTGGGTCTCACTATGTTGCCCAGGCTGGTCTTGAATTCCTGGCTTCAAGAAATCTTCTCACCTGGGCTTCCCAAAGTGGGAAGGATTACAGGTGTAAGTCATCATGCCCATCCTTATTATTGTTTTTAATTGACACACAACACTTGTACATATTTAGGAGGTAGAGTGCTATATTTTGATATATGTATACAATGTATAATGATCAAATCAGAGTTATTAGCTTATCTATCATTTCTTTGTGTGGGGAACAACAGGATGTTTTCCTAGCTATTTGAAAATATACAATAAATAGTTATTAATTATAGTCACCCTACAGCGTTATAGAACACTAGAACTTATTCTTCCTATTTAGCTGTAGTTTTGTAACCATTAACCAACCTTCAGCTACCTCCCCTCTCTCCTACTCCTCCCTCTAGTGACCACCATTCTACTCTGTCTACGAACTCAACTTTTTTAACTTCCACATATGAGTGAGAACATGTGGTATCTATCTTTCTGTGCTTAGCATACCATACCTCACATAATGTCCTCCAGGCTCATTCATGTTGCCACAAATGACAGAATTTCATTCTTTTTTATGGCTAAATAGTATTCCACTGTGGATATAAACCACATTTTCTTTACCCAGTCATCTGTTGATGGCACTTATAGGTTGATTCCATATCTTAGCTACTGTGAATAATGCTGCAGTAAACATGGGAGTGCAGATATCTCTTCTGATTCCAATTATTTTGAATATGCACCCTGTAGTGGAATTGCTGGATCATGGGCTTGCTCTATTTTTAGTCCTTTGAGGAACCTCCATACTGCTTTCCATAATGGCTGTGCTAATTTACATTCCCACCAACAATGTATAAGAGTTATCCTTTATAGGCTATATGCAGTGGCTCATACCTGTACTCCCAGTGCTTTTTTTTTTTTTTGGAGTTGGAGTTTCACTCTGTTGCTTAGACTAGAGGGCAATGGTACTCTCACAGTCACTACAGCCTCGACCTGCTGGACTCAGGCGATCCTTCCACTTCAGCCTTCCAATTAGCTGGAAATACAGGCACATACTCCCAAGCCTGGCTTATTTATTCATTTATTTATTGTAGAGATGAGATCGCTCCGAGTTGCCCAGGCTGGTCTTGAACCCCTGGGCTCAGGCAAGCCTCTCGCCTTGGCCTCCCAAAGTGCTGGGATTACAGGTTTGAGTCACCATGCCTGGCCATCCCAGTACTTTTCTGAGTCTGACTTGGAGGATCATTTGAGGCCAGGAGTTTGAGACCAGCTTGGCTAACGTAGCAAGACCTTATCTTTTTTTTTTTGAAGTCAGAGTCTCACTCTGTCACCCTGGTTGAAGTGCAGTGGCATGCTCACGGCCACTGCAACCTCAACCTGCTGGGCTCAGGCAATACTTCCACCTCAGCCTTCCAAGTAGCTGGAACCACAGGCGCACACCACCATGCCTGGCTAATTTTTTGATTTATTATAGAGATGAGTTCTCGCCAAGTTGCACAGGCTGGTCTTGAACCCCTGACTTTAGGCAATCCTCTCGCCTTGGCCTCTCAAAGTGCTGGGATTATAGGCTTGAGCCACTGCACCCAGCCATCCATCTATTTTTAATAAGCCATCAGAAGACTGGGGACAAGGCCAGGCATGGTGGCTCAAGCCTATAATCCCAGCACTTTGGGAGGCTGAGGAGAGAGGGTTGCCTGAGTCCACGGGTTTGAGATCAGCCTGGGCAACTTGGCGAGACCTCATCTCCACAATAAATCAAAAAATTACGAAGCATGGTGGCTCAGACCTATAATCCTAGCATTTCGGGAAGCCAAGGTGAGAGGATTAACTGAGCCCGCGGGTTCAAGACCAGTCGGGGCAACTTGGTGAGACCTCATCTCTACAATAAATCAAAAAATTAGCCAGGCATGGTGGTGCGTGCTTGTAGTTTCAGCTACTTAGAAGGTTGAGGCGGAAGGGTCACCTGGGCCCAGCAGGTCAAGGCTGCGGTGGCTGGGAGCATGTCACTGCCCTCCAGCCTGGGAGACAGAGTGAGACTCCAAGTCAAAAAAAAAAAAAAAAAAAAAAAAAAA
>NW_007257545.1:507493-517080 GCF_000164805.1 Carlito syrichta
AGCCTGTAATCCCAGCATTTTGGGAGGTTGAGGTGAGTGGATTGCCTGAGCCTGTGGGTTCAAGACCAGCCCGGGCAACTTGGTGAGACCTTGTCTCTACTATAAATCAAAAAATTAGCCGGTGTGATAGTGCGCGCCTATAGTTTCAGCTACTTGGAAGGCTGAGGCAGAATGATCCCCAGAGCCTAGCAGGTCGACGCTGGGGTGGCCATGAGTATGACACTGCACTCCAGCCTGGGTGACAGAGTGAGACTCCAACTCAAAAAAAAAAAAAGAAAAGAAAAGAAAACAAGGAAAGAAGACTGGGACACCAGGTCTAAAGTCCCAGGTTCGGGGACAAGTCATTCTGCCTTCCTGTCTCCACTTCCTTCTCCACTTTGGCTCCACCAGCTACCTACTAAATTTTCAAATGATTCCAGAATTGCCTAAAAGGATGCTCTGACCCTGAGTTCTGATGAGTCTGGACAAAACCCTCTTCCACTGAATCCATCTAAGAAATGGCACCTTTTTTTGAATTGGGGGTCTTACTCTGTTGCCCAGGCTGGAGGGCAGTAGTTCAATCATGGATCACTGCTTCTCAAACTCCCAACTCAGTCTTTCAAGTAGCTGGGGCTACAGACACACACTACTATGTCTGGCTAATTTTTATTTTTTATTTTTTAGTAGGAGTCTCACTCTGTCACCCAGGCTGGAGGACAGTGGCACACTCCCAGCCACTGCAGCCTTGACCTGCTGGGCTCAGGTGATCCTTCCACCTCAATCTTCCAAGTAGCTGGAAATATAGGCATGTGCCACCCGCCTGGCAAGTTATTTTGATTTATTGTAGTGATGAGGTCTCACCAAGTTGCCCGGGCTAGTCTTTAACCTGTGGGCTCAGGCAATCCTCTCACCTTGGCCTCCCAAAGTGCTGGGATTATAGGCGTGAGCCACCGTGCCCAGCCTTGCCTGGGTAATTTTTAAATTTTTCTGTAGAGATGAGGAAAGGCTGGTCTTGAACAAAGCAATCCTCTCACCTCTGCTTCTCAAAGTGTTGGGATTACAGGCATGAGCTACTATACCTGGTCAAAATGGCACATATTTTTAAAGAAACTACATGGAAATTGAGAGAAGCAGAATAACCCTGAAAACAATAAAACACAAGAGTTTAAAAGTATACCTACTGGCAAGTCAATCTTCTCTACCTGAGCTTTGGAATAAACGAAGAGTTTGAGTCCTGGTCATAGTACTTACTAGCCATATGATTTGGAGAAACTATTTATCCTCTGGGCCTAGTTTACTTGTCTTTAAAATAGGGATAGCTGAGCTCGGTGGCTCAGCCTGTAATCCCGCACCTTTGGGAGCCTGAGTGAGTGGATTGCCTGAGCCTGAGGGTTCGAGACCCGCCTGGGCAACTTGGCAAGACCTCATCTCTACAATAAATCAAAAATCAGCCAGGGTGGTAGCGCACGCCTGTAGTTCCAGCTACTTGGAAGGCTGAGGCGGAAGGATCGCCAGAGCCCAGCAGGTCGAGGCTGCGGTGGCCGGGAGCGGCCACTGCACTCCAGTCTGGGTGACAGAGTGAGACTCCAACTCAAAAAAAAAAAAAAGAAATAAATAAAATAGGGATAATAACAGCATCTTTCCCATAGAATTGCTGTAAAAATGAAATGAGATGAATGCACATTGCTTATTGTAGTATCTGAATCATAGCAATCCCTTGGGGAATATTGGAATTGTGGAAGAAGGAGGTTTTGTGCTATGTTTGGATTTGACTTAGCTAAAGGCATCTTTTCCTTCAAGCATCAGAGGGTCTGAAGCTTTCTGACAAGAGAACCCACTCCATATAGGAAATGGTTGACTAACCCAAGACAGGTGAGAAGACGTTATTGAATAGTGTGCTAATGATCACAAGCTCTTGATTTCATTTATAACTTAGTTTAACCAACTAATGTCCTTGTGTTAAATAGAATTTTTTAGACTGAATAAACAAATACACTTTTCTGTAACAAACATGCTTTGTAAACTTTAGGTCTGTCACGTGTCTCATGGTTGAAGGTTGCATTCCTAGAAGGTAAAACAAAAACTTTGTAGTTAACAATTAAATATCTCAGGAAGATTCTTGCTCTTTCTCAAGATACCTTGAAAAGAGGGCGTTTTTTAGACAACAAGAGGTAGAATACACATCGATTTTAACAAGAGCTTTGTCCTACCTGGGAGGCTCCTTGCAGTGTTCTGGCAACAGGAATGCAGCTACTTTCTAATCTCCTGAGCATTTGCTGAAGAGTAATAAAAAATCAAGAACTTTGATATTCTCAAAGACTTTTTTTTCCCAATAAGACTGTCCATTCTCAGGCCAGGCCTAGTGGCTCAAGCCTGTAATCCCAGCACTTTGGGAGGCCGAGGTGAGAGGATTGCCTGAGCTCAGGAATTAAAGACTAGGCTGGGCAGCTTGGTGAGACCTCGTCTCTACAATAAATCAAAAAATAAGCCAGGTGTGGTAAGTGTGTGCCGGTAGTTCCAGCTACTTTAGAAAGCTGAGGTGGTAGGATTGTCTGAGCCCAGCAGGCTGAAGCCACTGCACTTTCACTCCAGCCTGGGCGACAGAGTGAGATACCAACTCAAAAAAAAAAAAAGATTGTTTCTTCTCAGTAGTGCTCATCAAATATCATTTTGGTCTGCCATCTTAGTTGTCTTCCAAAACTGATTCAGGGTTTTGGGGGCATCTACTTTTATTTCATATTAGTTGTTGTTAGTGTTATTAATGATGACCACCTCACACATTTTCTCCACCATTGGATATTAGTGGAGAAAAGGGCCCCAGCTGTGGGAAGACATTACAACAGAGTTTTATTTATTTATTTATTTAGTTGGAGTCTCACTCAGTCGCCCAGACTGGAGTGCAGTGGCCGCTCCCGGCCACCACAGCCTCGACCTGCTGGGCTCCGGGGATCCTTCCGCCTCAGCCTTCCAAGTAGCTGGAACTACAGGCGCGCACTACCATGCCTGGCTAATTTTTTGATTTATTGTAGAGAAGAGGTCTCGCCAAGTTGCCCAGGCGGGTGTCGAACCCGCAGGCTCAGGCAATTCACTCACCTCGGCCTCCCAAAGCGCGGGATTACAGGCTGAGCCACCAAGCCCGCCACAACAGAGTTTCATAAAACAGGTTTTATAAATACCAGTTAGGCCTTGGGACTCTTGGCAGATGAAAGGGACTGAGGCCATTTCTATTTCTTAGGTCTTCCACTACATCAAAAAAGAAAAGAAAGATACAACAATATTGGCTTTTAAAATTGTAGTGTACTTTACATGTGTTGATGTTCATTACATGAACAGTTTTAATGCAGATAAAAAATACAGGGACTAAATATATAATCCCATTGGGAGATATTGTCAAACATCTGCATTTCAAGGTCATTCATGAATTTGAGGCTTTCACTTAATGGCCCTTGTGAAACTGATATTGTGTCAGAATGAGCATGGAGATAGGCATGAGCAATGCCCACCCCTAACCTGAGTTTCAGGGCAGATACCACTCACCATAAAACCTGGATGAAAAGCCCTGTCAGCCCAACTGAATAAAGAGGAAGGACCGAAGTTTGTGGGTAGAGAAAAGGCAGGATCTGGAAATTACTCGTGGTGGTCATACCTAGACCCACCCACCTGTTAAAAGAGACTTGCAAAGTAGCTGGGTGTGGTGGTTCATGCCTGCAATCCCAGCATTTTGGGTGGTGGAGGTGGTGGTGCCTGAGCTCAGGGGTTCAAGACCAGCCTGACCAATAAGGTGAGGCCTCCTCTCTAAAATAAAGAAAAAAAAATTAACCAGGCATTGTGGTGCGCACCTGTGTTTCCAGCTACTTGGAAGGCTGAGGTGGAAGGATCACCTGAGCCCAGTGGGTTGAGGCTGTGATGACCATGAGCGTGCCACTGTGCTCCAGCCTGGGTGACAGAGTGAGACTCCAACTCAGAGAAAAAGAAAAAGATACTTGCGAAGTAATATGGAGTCCTGCTGGACCAGGCTACCACAGGGGTGAAGGGCATTGGATAGGCGTTCGGCCAGGGAAAGCACTGGTTAGCTATGACCCGAGGAGCTGTGGGAGACAAAAGGTGACAGGAAAGCTGTCATTCAGACCCTGGTGCTAAACTGCCGAGACAACATGGAACATTCTGTAAGTCCCGGTGGCCAGGATTAGGCGCTGGATGGGGGTCACTGCCACTCACTAAACATGGAAAAGCATATACCCTCATGGCCTCCCTTCTCCGAAAAATTGAATTGGGAGCCTGGAGACCTGGGTTCAGTTCTGGTTCTGACATGATCTTGCCAGGTGATTATTGTTAGATCCCTTTCCCTAAGACCTTCTCTTCATCTGTGAGATGTAAAAGTAATCTCCGCATTCCTCATTGGGTTTACAAAAAAATAATAGCTGGGCTCGGTGGCTCAGCCCGTAATCCCGCGCCTTTGGGAGGCTGAAGTGAGTGGATTGCCTGAGCCTGCGTGTTCGAGACTCACCTGGGCAACTTGGCGAGACCTCATCTCCACAATAAATCAAAAATCAGCCAGGGTGGTAGTGCGTGCCTGTAGTTCCAGCTACTTGGAAGGCTGAGGTGGAAAGATCGCCGGAGCCCAGCAGGTCGAGGCTGCGGTGGCCGGGAGCAGCCACTGCACTCCAGTCTGGGCTACAGAGTGAGATTCCAACTCAAAATAATAATAATAATAATAATGTGAGAACTAACTTCTCCCTACAAAAACTTATTGAGCACTTGCTATGTGCCACACACTAGTATAGTTTTTATTTTATTTTTCAGAGACAGAGTGTCACTATGCACCCAGACTGGCCTCAAATGCCTGACCTTAAGCAATCCTCCCACCTCAGCCTCCCAGAGTGCTGGGATTATAGGCATGAGCCCCTGGACCTGGCCATTGGTATAGTTTCAAATATCTTCTTCTGTCTTCCAAGCTTGAGGTCTATCCTTGTGTGTTTGGAATATGTTTATCCATCCCATGATGAAGAACTAGAGATGCCAAGGAGGCTAGATGGATTTATTCTTTTGAGGTGGAGTCTCACTCCATCTTCCAGGCTGGAGTGCAGTAGCACACTCAGCCACTAAAGTGTCAATCTGCTGGTCTCTGGCGATCCTTCTGCTGCAGCCTTCCAAGTAGCCAGAACTAGCGCTACCATGCCCAGCTATTTTTTTTTTAATTGTAGAAACGAGGTCTCCCTAAGTTGCCCAAACTGGTTTTGAACCCATAGGCTCAGGCAATCCTCTAACCTTGGCCTCCCAAAGTGCTGGGATTACAGGCTTGAGCCAATGTGCCCAGTGATGAATTTAAATTAGGGAAATCAGAGAGTTGCTCAGAGAGAAAATAAATGACACAGAAATGCTGAAAGAGGAGAAGAGAGAAATTCAGAGCCAGCATGGCAGAATCTTTGACACTAACATGAAGAACAGCTGTTGAACTATATGAGATATTGATAAAGAGACAAGGAAAAGAGGAATCTTAGAAATGTTTGCCATGTGTCATAGCAACAAAGAACTTCAGTCAGGCTGGGTGCTGTGGCTCACACCTGTAATCTCAGCACTTTAGGAGGCAGAGGTGAGAGGATTGCCTGAGCCCAGGGTTCGAGACCAGCCTAGACAACTTGGCAAGACCTATTCTCTACAATAAATTAAAAAGTTAACCGGGCCGGTGGTGCATGCCTGTAGTTCCAGCTACTTGGAAGGCTGAGGCGGAAGGATCACGGCTGCGGTGGCCGTGAGCATGCAACTGCATTCCAGCCTGGGCAACAGAATAAGACTCCAACTCACCAAAAAAAAAAAAAAAATTGAGTAAAGATGTGAATTGCTTTTGCCCACATTTTGGCAATCAGGGGACTGGAGCCTCATTGGGACACTACTATGAGACTGACCACTAGGTGTCTTAACTTTATCTGGGTTACAATAACAACAGCTGGTGTTTCCAGCACTTCCTATGTGCTAAGTGCTTTCTGCATATCATCCCAGTCAATTCCCACTTTAATCTTATGAAGTAGAGGTATGTTATTATCCCAGTTTTACAGATATGGCAACTAAAGTTCAGAAGGTTAAGTAACTAGGTCACAGCTTATACAGTCTAGGCTTTTTTTTTTTTTTTTTTTTTTTTTTGAGACAGGATCTTATTCTGTCACCCAGGCTGGAGTGCAGTGGCATGATCATGGCTCACTGCAGCCTCCTGGGTCTAGGCAATCCTTCTACATCAGCCTCCCAAGTACCTGGGACTATAGGCACATGCCACCACACCTGGCTAATTTTAGGGTTTTTTGTTTCACTGAGCTACAAGTTTATACACAACGAACCTGTCTCCTGGAGCTTGACTGCATCGGGCCACGAGTTGACTAGGCCTGAGGTTCTGAGGGCCTGTCTGCTCAACTCTGGACCTGTGTTTCCTCCATAGAGCAAGTGGCTTGTGCAGATCCAGAAATCTGCCAGAAGGTCTGTAGCAACCCCTCTGGCTGTTCTGACATCGCATATCCCAAACTTGTGCTGGAACTCCTGCCCACAGGTAATGTCCCTTCACCCCTAAACGGAGTCCCCTGGCATATCCAGGAAGGAGAATATTGGCTGGGCTGTGATCTGAGGCAGCGGCAAGAGGGGAGGGCTGGGGCCCAGATCCAATGCCCCCCAATAAAACCTAGGTCCTGATGCTCCAGAAGGCTCTGCCCAGCCATCCTCTCTGAGGTTCTGCCTCCTCAGAGTTGAGCGCATTGGGATCAGCTGCTTTGGGCCTGGGATAGCAGACTCGTGAATGAAGGCAGCAGCTGACAGGAAAAGACAGAGGCCCATGACCTCCCTTCCGCCCCCAGGGCTCCGTGGGCTGATGATGGCTGTGATGGTGGCGGCTCTCATGTCCTCCCTCACCTCCATCTTTAACAGTGCCAGCACCATCTTCACCATGGACCTCTGGAATCACCTCCGGCCTCGGGCATCTGAGAAGGAGCTCATGATTGTGGGCAGGTGAGTCCTCACTGCGTGGGGTTGGGGGTGGGGAGGAGAGAGCTGAGCCCACCCAGAGGCAAAGTCCAGCCTGCAAATTACCCAGGCTGGCTCAGCCCCCTCTGATAACAAAAAGGAGGAGCACTAGGACTCTATGTATAAGATATTCATTCATTCAAGAGACGTTCTATGAGCACCAACTATGTATGTACCAAGTTCAGGGCATATAGCCATGCAAAGACTCAGTTCTTGCCTTTATGGAGCCAGAGGAGAAGGAAGGCAAACACGTAATTATAACCCTTATGAGAGTTGTGACGGGGAGTCAGGAGACCAGAGATTCAAGGGCACAGCACCCTACCTGGATGAGGATTTGAGAAATGGAGTCAGCCAGGCAAAAGAGAGGAGAGTGTTCTGGGGATTCAGGGAAATGCTTCTTTATCAAGGCTTCTGCAAAGTCCTGAAGTCTAATGGAAGGAACTAAAATGACTGGAATGAGTGGCATGTAAATCTTATGTAAAACACATGCAAATGAGCACCCTGGGGTTCTGTCACTCAAGAAGGTGCACCCTGAGGGCTGTCTCAGCCTTGGGTTAGGAGAAGAATTCTTAGATGTTCTTAGCACAATCCATAAAATGTTCTTAGCACAATCCATAAAAGAAAAAAAATGATACATTGTCATTTCATCAATTAAGAAAATAGGACCGAGTGTGGTGGGTCATGCCTATAATGCTAGCACTTTGGGAGGCCAAGGTGGGAGGATTGCTTGACCCCAGGAGTTTGAGACCGGCCTGGGCAACACAGACCTCATCTCTACAAAAAATAAATAAATAAATTAGCAGAGCATGGTGGTGCACACTTATAGCCCCAGCTATTCAGGAGGCTGAGGTGGGAGGATCACTTGAGCCCAGGAATTTGAGGCAGTAAGCATTGATCATGCCACTGCACTCCAGCCTGAGTGACAGAGTGAGATCCTGACTCAAAACCAAAAAACAAAAAGACAAGTCACAGAATGGGAGAAAATATTTTGCAAGCCATGTATCTGAAAGAGAATTTGTAATCTAGAATATATGAAGAACTCTTAAAACATAGTAAGACAAGCCGGGCTCAGTGGCTTAGCCTGTAATCCCGCACTTTGGGAGGCTGAGGTGAGTGAATTGCCTAAGCCTGCGGGTTCGAGACCCGCCTGGGCAACTTGGCAAGCCCTCATCTCTACAATAAATAAAAAAATCAGCTGAGCACAGTAGCGTGTGCCTGTAATTCCGGCTACTTGGAAGGCTGAGGCAGAAGGATCGCCAGAGCCCAGCAGGTTGAGGCTGCGGTGGCCGGGAGCAGCCAGTCTGGGCGACAGAGTGAGACTCCAACTCAAAACAAAACAAAACAAAACAAAAACATAGTAAGGCCAACAACCAAGAGCTTTGAATAGACATATCATCAACATCACTGGTCATTAGGCACATGGAAATTAAAACCACAATGAGATACCACTTCATACCTACCAGAATGGCTATCATAAAAAAGACAGATGAGGAAGTGGAGAAACTAGAACTCTCATACATTGCAGGTGGGACTAGAACCCTCATACATTGCAGGTGGGTTCAACTGCTCAAACAGTTTGGCAGTTTCTTAAAAAGTTAAATATAAACTTACCATGCAATCTAGCAATTACGTTTCCAGAGGTGAAAACATACACGTACACAAAAATTTGTATACAACTGTTCATATAAGCACTATTCATAATAGCCAAAAAGACAATCCAAGTTATCTTTTTTACCAATTGGCAAAAGATAAACAATGGCACGTAATGGCATATCCATGACAATGGAACTTTTTCATCAGTAAAAAGGAATGAAATACTGCTACATGTTACAACATGGATAAACCTCAAACATTGTACTTAGTGAAAGAAGCCAGCTGCAAAAGACCACACACCATATAGTACCATTTATAGGAAATGCCCAGAAAAGGCAAACCTATAGAGCAGCAGTCCCAACCTTTTTGGCATCAGGGACTGGTTTTGTGGAAGATAGTTTTTCCATGGGGGGGGTCAATGGGGAGGATGGTTTGGGGATGATTCAAGTGCATTACATTTATTGTTCAGATCAGTGGTGCCATTAGATTCTCATAGGAGTGCACAACCTAAATCCCTCACATGCACAGTTCACATCATACTCCTATGAGAATCTAATGGCACCGCTGATCTGACAGAAGGTTCAGGCAGTAATGCAAGCGATGGGGAATGGTTGTAAATACAGATGAAGCTTCACTCACTTGCCCGTTGCTCATCTCCTGTGGTGTGCCCCAGTTCCTAATGGGCCACTGACCAGTATTGGTCCATGGCTCAGGGACTGGGTCCCCTGCTATAGAGTCAGAAAGAAGATTAAGTGGTTACTTAAGGTGGGAACAGGAATAAACTGTATATGGGCACAAGGAACTTACTGGTGTGATGGATATTTTCAATCTTGATTGTGGTGATTGTTGCATAACTCTATACATTTATTTATTTATTTTTAAAATATGTGGTATTTTTTTTTTTTTTTTGAGCCGGAGTCTCACTCTGTCACCCAGGCTGGAGTGCAGTGGCATGCTCACGGCCACCCCAGCGTCGACTTGCTGGGCTCCAGTGATCTTTCCGCCTCAGC
>NW_007257545.1:517513-525771 GCF_000164805.1 Carlito syrichta
CCTGCGGGCTCAGGCAATCCACTCGCCTTGGCCTCCCAAAGTGCTGGGATTATAGGCTGAGCCACCGAGCCCAGCCTATACATTTATTAAAAACTACTGGACTGTACACTTACAGTGGGTGAATTTTATAGTATATAAATTATACCTCAATAAGTCTGTTTTATTAAAAGAGAAAGAGGCTAGGCATGGCAGCTTATGCTTGTACTCTCAGCTTCTTGGGAGGTTGAGGCAAGCGGATGGCTTGAGCCCAGGAGTTCTAGGCTATAGGGAGCTAGGATTGTATCACTGTGCCACTCTAGCCTGGGACACAGAACTAGACCCTGACTCAAAAAAAAAAAAAAGAACAAGTAAATGTTCAGGAAAGACAACACTAAGTTGTGTCCCTCTCTGTCTGGCACCAGGGTGTTTGTGTTGCTGCTGGTGCTGGTCTCCATCCTCTGGATCCCTGTGGTCCAGGCCAGCCAGGGTGGTCAGCTCTTCATTTACATCCAGTCCATCAGCTCCTATCTGCAGCCACCTGTGGCGGTGGTCTTCATCATGGGATGTTTCTGGAAACGGACCAATGAAAAGGTAGCTCTGCCTCAGCCCCCACTGTGTAAGAACCAGGCATTTCCCCTCGGGGCTGGAGGGACTGCTAGAGAGAGGCATGAAGCTGGACTAGGTGAGCTCTAGTGAGAGACAGGGAGGGAGTTTTCTGGCCTTTGGAAAAAAAGGAACGAGAGGTTCTCTGATGTATCTTTTTTTTTTTTTTTTGAGTTGGAGTCTCACTCTGTCACCCAGACTGGAGTGCAGTGGCCGCTCCCGGCCACCGCAGCCTCGACCTGCTGGGCTCCGGCGATCCTTCCGCCTCAGCCTTCCGAGTAGCTGGAATTACCTGCGCGCGCTACCACGCCCAGCTAATTTTTTGATTTTATTGTAGAGATGGGGTCTCGCCTGCCCAGGCAGGTCTCGAACCCCCGGGCTCAGGCAATCTACTCACCTCAGCCTCCCAAGGCGCGGGATTACAGGCTGAGCCACCAAGCCCAGCTTCTCTGATGCATCTTGATGCATTTTGGTCATGGAACATGAAAGCCAAATTAACAGGGAATGAGTAAATTATATATAATTGATTCATCATGTATAATGGTGGTCAGGTAGTGGGAGGGCTCACACCTATAATCCTATCACTTTGGGAGGCCAAGGTAAGAGGATTATTTGAGCCCAGGGGTTTCAGACCAGCCTAGGTAACATAACAAGACCTTGTCTCTACAAAAAATCAAAAAATTGGCTGAGCATGGTGACATATGCTTGTAGTCCCAGCTACTCAGGAGACTGAGGTGGGAGGATCAACTGAGCCCAGGACGTCGAGGCTGCAGTGAGCTGTATTCATGCCACTGCACTCCAACCTGGGCAACAGAGTGAGACCTTGACTCAAAAAAAAAGACAAATGAATAAGTAACTCTGAATCTTTCCAAATTACTGACCCATGCAATGACCGTCACAAGAAAGACAAGCCCTTGAGATGGCTTCTTGAGGTTTCTAGAGGCCTTAGCCCTTGTCTCTAAGATGGTTTTCTTCTAATTTACAGGGTGCCTTCTCAGGTCTGATCTCAGGCCTGCTCCTAGGACTGGTTAGGCTGGTTCTGGACTTCATTTACGTGCAGCCTCGGTGTGACCAGCCAGATGAGCGCCCGGCTGTGGTGAAGAACATTCACTACCTCTACTTCTCCATGATTCTGTCCACGGCCACCCTGATCACCGTGTCAACCGTGAGCTGGCTCACAGAGCCACCCTCCAAAGAGATGGTACATTCGGGTTAACGGCTGTATCTGTTGAGACTCTTTGTTGCAAGGGACAGAAAACTGACCCAAACAGGTTTAAGCAAAGGGGATTGATTGTTCAAAAAGCTGAGAAGTCCAGGGTTAGGCTTTGGGGATAGAATGTTTAAGAACTCTGAAAAGGTCCTCAGAATCCATCTCTCATTTCTGCTTCGATTCTCAGGCCCCATGGTGGCCCGAGCAGCTTCCGAACATAGCCTTTTTGTTGTCATTAAGTCAACATAAGCATTTCTGTCCTGGGATTTCTGGCAAAGTTCTTGATTCCCATTGATGGAGCCATCTCAGGACACAAGCCCATCCATGAACCAATTCAGTCCCTGTGGCCAGAGATACAAATGAGCTGAAACAGTCCCTGGCTCAGGAGTCTTGGGTCAGGGTTAAGGTCTAAGACTAGAATGAAGGAGGATGAGATCCCAACATAAGGATGAGGGTTATCGAAAAAAGATGGGAGGATGGGCCGGGCGCAGTGGCTCAGCCTGTAATCCCAGCACTTTGGAGGCCGAGGCGAGAGGATTGCCTGAACCTGGGTGTTTGAGACCAGCCTGGGCAACTTGGTGAGACCTCATCTCTACAACAGACCAAAATATTAGCCAGGTGGGGTGTCTCGAGCCTGTAGGTCCTGCTACTTGGAAGGCTGAGGTGGAAGGAAGGATCACCTGAGCCTAGCAGGTTGAGGGTGCGGTGGTTGTGAGTGCCATTGCACTCCAGCCTGGCAACAAGAGTGAGACTCCAACTCAAAAAAGAAGGAAGGAAGGAAGGAAGGAAGGAAGGAAGGAAAGAGAGAGAGAGAGAGAGAGAGAGAGAAAGAAAGAAAGAAAGAAAGAAAGAAAGAAAGAAAAGAAAGAAAGAAAGAAAGAGAAAGATGGAGAATGAGTGGAGGAAATGTCTATTGATTCTGGTTTGTGCAGGGAGGTGATGCTTGTTGGAGGGTAGGGTGAGATGGTGAGGCTGGGAGCAGACTCAGACATGAAGACTGAGCATAGGGCTGGGCAGGGAGTGCGAGAAACGGATGATACTCTCCTCCTAAGTCTCACAACTCACCTCTGCTCCTTAGGTCAGTCACCTGACCTGGTTTACTCGTCATGACCCCATGGTCCAGAAGGAAGAGGTGCCACCAGCAACTCCCTTGCCTCTCACCCTTTCTCAGAACGAGACACCAGAGACCAGCAGCACCAGCATCCAGTTCGAGATTGTTCAAGAAAACACATCCAAAACCCATGGCTGTGAGTTGCTTTTCTCCTCAGAGTAGGAGCCTCAAAAAGCATTATGCGTTTAAGGAGAATGCTTTTCTGTAGGACCACAAGTCAGAAAAGAGGACAGACTTGGAGTGTTAGCCTTCCCCAAGTCTGTCTGGTCCTTCCCCACTCTCTGGCCACGGAAAAGGTGTTCTTCAGAAACTCTCATCAGAAACCTCAGTTGGGCAACAATAGCAAACACTGTACCATATCCATGAAACATGGCTCACTCAGTCCTCATGCAGCCCATGTGGCAGGCTGGAGCACTGCTAGCATTCTCTAAATTTGTGGTTTCAAACTGGCAACTTGTCGGCATATTTTGGGTTAGCCTACCGACTGTTTTAATAAAACACGAGTTAATATTTTAAAATTGGGAGATTTCACATAAAATTCCAGATTTCTAGCTTCTCTTGAAAAATTGGAAAATGGCCAGGTGCAGTGACTCAAGCCTATAATCCTGGCACTTTGGGAGGCCGAGGTGAGAGGATTACCTGAGCCCATGGGTTTGAGACCAACCTGGGCAACATGGTGAGACCTCGTCTCTAAAATAAATCAAAAAATTAGCCGGGTGTGGTGGCTTGCACCTATAGTTCCCGCTACTTGGCAGGCTGAGACGGAAGGTTCACCTGAGCCCAGCAGGTTGAGGCTGCGGTGGCTGTAAGCATGCCACTGCACTTCAGCCTGGGCGACAGAGTGAACTCTGACTAAAAAAAAAAAAAAAAAAAAAAAAGAGTACTCATTTCTCTTCAGCCTCCTGGAAGGCAATGCAACACGGAGGAAGGAATAACAGAGAAGGGTCCTAACCCCACCTCTGTCACTGCTTCCCAGCTGGGTGGCTTCATTCAAGTTAGTTAGTCTGAGCTTCGATTTCTTCATCTGAAAATGGTGGAAATTTAGAAAATATCAATCTCCTAGAAAGAATAATCTTTCAGAATTGAGGTGTTCATGAATACCTTCCAGAAAAAGGTATTCATTGATACCTTATTGCAGAGCATGGAGGTACACCTGGTGAGTGTCTTCTCTGGGAGACATCACCCATCTCTATGACTTTTCTTTGCTGGGTTCCTAATTTTAGGTGAAGTGACCCCGAAGCGGTCCAAAGTGGTAGAGGCCATCCTGTGGCTCTGTGGACTTCAGGACAAGGGCAAGGAGGAGCCCCCAAGCAAAGTGGAACCCGTCATAATTTCCCTGGAAGAAAACCCCCTTGTGAAAACTCTCCTAGACGTCAACCTCATTGTCTGCATCAGCTGCGCCATCTTTCTATGGGGCTACTTTGCTTAACGTGGGGTGAGCCCAGGGGTCCAAGCTGTCAGTCAATGCCCCATTTTTTAATGAAGGAAACCATAATAAAGCTTTTGTTAGTTTACCACAAGGCTTCCAAGTGTGTGTAGGCCATTTCCAACACGACACTTAGATTTTTTTCTTCTTGCAAGGGGATGAAGGTTAGAAGATGGAAAAAGGACAGACAAGTAAAAGCTTCCTTTTCTCAAAATACTATTCATTCTGTCTATCCATCATGCAATATCAACATCCACATTCAAAGGGACCCACGGAACCTTCCAGCCTGCCAGCAGCCACATCTCCTGGGTTGGGTGTTTAGAGTTTGAAATTGACCCATTTCACCTTTGCACTGCAAAGAGTGAGACCAACATTCAAACTCTTGCCTTCCCCTGTGACTGGCTTTGGATGAAGGAATGGTGAGTCCCCAAAGTTTTTCTCACTGTGATACTTGCTCCTGCATATGCTTTCTTGGACACAGACCTGAGTTGGTGCCCTGAAATCTTGTGCTGTAAAAAAATCAGGGGACACAGTGGTTCATGCATATAATCCTAGCCCTTTGGGAGGCTGAGGTGAGAGGATTGCCTGGGCCCTCGGGTTCGAGACCAGCCTGGGCAACTTGGTGAGACCTCATCTCTACAATAAATCAAAAAATTAGCCGGGCATGGTGGCGTGCACCTGTAGGTCCAGCTACTTGGAAGGCTGAGACAGAAGGATCACTGGAGCCCAGCAGGTAGAGGCTGTGGTGGCCGGGAGCGGCCACTGCACGCTAGTCTGGGCGACAGAGTGAGACTCCAACTCAAAAAAAAAATAATCAGGAAATTGTATGCACTCTTCAAGCTCTAGCTTAGGCTATGTTTCTTTGCTTAATTCCTCACAACCAGCCGGGCTCGGTGACTCAGCCTGTAATCCCGCGCCTTTGGGAGGCTGAGGTGAGTGAATTGCCTGAACCCGTGGGTTCGAGACCCACCCGCCTGGGCAGGTGAGACCTCATCTCTACAATAAATAAAAAAAATTAGCCAGGTGTGGTAGCGCGTGCCTGTAATTCCAGCTACTCGGAAGGCTAAGGCGGAAGGATCACCGGAGCCCAGCAAGTGGAGGCTGCAGTGGCCGGGAGCGGCCACCGCACTCCAGTCTGGGCGACAGAGTGAGACTCCAACTCAAAAAAAAAAAAAAAATTCCTCACAACCATGTTTCTCCACAAATAAGCAGCCAAAAGGATGGGTGTCTCCACCATGAATCTCTGCTGGCAAGGTCCAATGGGTCTTTTGACCTGAAGAGTGGCTTCCTGCTGTTCCGTGCAGAACCAGTCATGGTTTCTCTGTTTGAAGCCCTGATGGGGTTTGATGGAATGACCCAAGGGGCTGTGTTTGCTGTATGCACAGCTAGAAGCAAGACAAAGCCAACAGGGTGAGCCCTGACACCATCTCTGGGGTAACCCAGAGCTATGAGCCTTCCAGTTCTGGGATCAAGTGGGTAGTGGGGTGGACTGGAGTTACTTCCTGGCCTGACAGAGAAAAAAATGGAGTAGTCTCTCAAGGGACCCCAATTTCCAGACTTTAAAGGAAGATGGACAGGAACCCCTGGGGCTGAGGAGCCACCACCCACCTAGTCGTTCAATGATCTCTTCTGAGTTCCTACTTGATGCCCCAACACCTGGGACTAGCCTGGTCCAAAGGTAAATGTATTAGGCCAGCCCTGCCCTGGTCAGAAGGCCTGGCTTTCCACACCAATCCAGATGATAGTGGTGGGCTGGACAAAAGGCACTCACAGCCCTCCCAGGAAAGGGCGCATTCAACTGATTGCTAGTGTGGCTCCTGGCAAGAACCTGAGATGGTTTTGGAAGCAGGTGGGCTCAGGGAACAGTCTTTAGTGGGAAGATGAGCTTCTGTTTCCAAGGGCCCAAAGAGGCTAGTGGGAGCCTGAGGGGTTTTCATTACAGTCCTGAGCTCCCTCCCCAACCCTGCCCCTCACACCGAGACTTCTGTTGCCTCTGGTTGAGGTCAGAAGTGCTTTTTAGCGGGAGCTGTCACCACGGTAGCTCCGGCCACCACCACCTCTGCCCTGCATTGCTGCCTCCGGCCTCCTGACGGGCCCTCCCGCCTCTAGTCTTGCCCATTCTCCAGCCACAGGCAGAGTGAAGGACTTGGATCAAGTCAATTCCCTGCTTAGAATCTTGTAGTGACTTTTCCGGACTCTCGGGATGAAATCTGCAATCCTTGATGGGAATGCCAAGTCCCCTGATAGCCAAGTCATTCTCCAGCTTTAACTCTGATCCCTGTCCCTTTGCAGTCTAAGGTCTTAACATATGCTCTTTCTCACCTCTGGGCCTAGCACCAGAGATAGCATCAAGGGGTTAAATATCAGATTTAGGGTTAAATATCATGGTTAAATATCAGATTTAGGGTTAAATATCATGGTTAATATCAGATTTAGGGTTAAATATCATGGTTAATTATCAGATTTAGGGTTAAATATTATGGTTAAATATCAGATTTAGGGTTAAATATCATGGTTAATTAGGGTTAAAAAAACAGTTTTTGCCCTTGCTTTTCCTGCAGCCTCAACTATCCTCCCTTCCTCTTCTGGCTATCTCTTATGCTACTAGTCTCTGCTTAAGACATCACATCTTGGCCAGGCACAGTGGCTCACACCTGTAATCCCAGCACCTTGGGAGGCCAAGGCAAGAGGATTGCTTGAGATCAGCGGTGGGCAACTGGACAAGACCTTGTCTGTACAATAAATCAAAAAATTAGCCAGACGTGGTGGTGCAAGCCTGTGGTTCTAGCTACTTGGAAGGCTGGGACAGAAGGATTATCTGTGCCCAGGAGGTCAAGACTGTGGTGGCCGTGAGCATGCCACTGCACTCCAGCCTGAGCGACAGAGTGAGACTCTGACAAAAAAAAAAAAAAGACATCACTTCTTCCAGGATTCCATGATCATCCCAGTCTCATTCTGGCATATGCCTTCAAAGCATGTATCATACTGATTGCTTTACTGTTTTCTCTAATAGAGTGAAAGTTCTACGTGGGCAGAATGTAGCACTCATACTGATGCCTAGCCCAGTGCCTGGTAGATGAAGGGGTGGGTGACCTTCAGAACAAAAATATCACCTGACTCCTTGTCTCCTATTCACCAGCCACACCCCTCCCTAGCCTGGCTCCCCAACACTTTCCAGGTACTTATGAGCAAGGAACACCCACTATTCCTGCACCAATTTAGCTTCTTGATATCTGAGCTCATGGAGGGGACCAAAATAGCTGAACAGTCACCTGTCCTCTGGCCTTTGTTAATTGTGCAACTTCAAAGCCCTCCTTGACAAGACATGGGTCCCTAGGGCTGCCCTTTGGCAGGTGAGTTCAGCTCTCATATTTGGGAAGGGCCCACAATCAGTCATCATGGAATCATGCTGATTCTGCCTCCCTAAAAAAGTGTTCACCTGACCATTTCATTCCCTGCCACTTTGACCTTGATCTAGGCCAGCAGCAGCCCTTCTCCAAAGGGTGAGATGAGACTGGTACTTTCTTCCTCTCTCACTGCCCTTGGGACAGATTCCGACCATGGGTTATGAGGCCCTTCATGCTCTGGCTCCTCCTGGCGTCACCTCCCTTTCTAGCTCAGTGTTGTTTGCCCTCCATCACAGTGGGGCAGAATGCCCTTCTGTCTGGACCGCCCACCTGCACCTGCAGCTGTCTCCCTCAAGTGTGGCATCCCCATGTGCTCTCTCAGCTCCGGCTGTGTTTCTATGACTCCTGCTGGTTCTCCAGGGTCTAAGACAGTGGGCGGAAAGGCAATCCCTCAATATTCACCTGGAGGATACATAGTATATTATTTATAAGACGTATGCTTCAATTTTTTTTTTTCTTTTAGTCAGGGTCTCGCTCTGTCACCCAGGCTGGAGTGCCGTGGCACAATCATGGCTCACTGCA
>NW_007257545.1:526003-537884 GCF_000164805.1 Carlito syrichta
GGTCTCGCCAAGTTGCCCAGGCGGGTCTCGAACCCGCAGGCTCAGGGAATCCACTCACCTTGGCCTCTCAAAGTGCGGGATTACAGGCTGAGCCACCGAGCCCGGCGCTTGTCTATTTTTTATTTTTCGTAGAGACGAGGTCTCACTATGTTGCCTAGGCTGGTCTCAAACTCCTGGGCTCAAGCAATCCTCCCACCTTGGCCTCCAAAAGTACTGGGATTACAGGCCTGACCCCCAAGTTTCAATTCTAAGGGTCCTTATATGAAAACAAAAATGCTGAGTTTCTACCATAAAATGACATGCAGATAATTTGGGGGTTATTCAAATATAATTTACTTAAAAAGGAGGAATAAGGCCAGGTGTGGTGTCTCATGCCTGGAATCCCAGCACTTTGGGAGGCAGAGGTGAGAGGATTGCTTGAGCCCAGGGGTTTGAGACTAGCCTAGGCAATTTAGCAAGAACTCGTCTCTACAATAAATAAATAAATAAATAAATAAAATAAATAAGCCAGGCATGGTAGCATAAGCCTGTGGTTTCAGTTACTCGGAAGACTGAAGCAGAAGGATCACCTGAACCCATCAGGTCAAGACTGCAGTGGTCATGAGTGTGCCACTGTACTCCAGCCTGGGGGACAGAGTGAATTAAAAAAAAAAAAAGAATAAGTTTAGGAGATCTATTATACATTATGATGCTTACAGTTAACAGTGTATTGTGTACTTGAAAATTGATGAGAGATTTTAAATGTCCTCACCACAAAAAAGTATGGGAGATGATGGATATGTTATCTCGCTTGATTTAGTCATTCTACAAGTTTACATGTATCAAAACATCATGTTGTATACCATAAATGCAATTATCATTGTTGATTGAAAAACCCAAATACTGATGTACACAAAAACTGAATTCAAATGTAAGTAGAAAGAATGAAAACAAGACCCCTTGATTTTTTGGGGGGGCAGGGGCATCTTCCTTGTATCGAGTTCTCCTTCCCACATGCCATTTGTGATGATGTTTGGTGTGTATAAGGATAGACTCTAAGGTGACCCTCCATGATCACTATCTCCTGGTGCTGAGGCAGCCACCAGATGATGGCCAGTGAGAAACCGGGACCCATAACCACAGGGAAATGAATTCTGAACACATGAGGTAGCTTGGGAATGGATCCTTCCCTAGTCGAGTCTCCAGATGAGATCCCAGCCCTGGCTGATACCTTGACTGCAGCCTTGTGTAACCCTAAGCAGGTGACCCAGCTAGGCTGTGTCTGGACTCTTGACCCACAGGGACTATGAGATGATGAATGTGTGCTGTTGTAACCTGCTAAGGATGTGGTCATTTGCCACCTTGTAACTGACACAATGTGCATGTTGTGTGGATGAGTGTGCGGATCTGGAGATGGATGGGAAGCGTGGGGAAGGACAGTTCCCTGCACTGCTGCCTGGGGTCTACACAGCCATGTGCCTCTTTTGAGGAGTGTCAAGTAGAAATCATCTGGTTGCCACTAACAGAAACAGCCCCAGAAATGTTTTCACAAAAAAACAAAAACAGCAATTTATTGTGAGAATATATGGGCAAAAAATGCAAAATGGCTTCAAGGACGTGGACTGGGAACATTTTGGAAACCAAGAGTGCGTACTCTCTCCCTCATCTTTCCCATCTCTGCCTCTGCACATTGCTGAGTTGCTCCTCCCCAGGCTGGTTTTCTCTGCTCCACCGAACTCACAGAATCAGTTGACGGTCACCCCCAGCTCCCAAGCACTGCTCTGCCAGGAGAAACAGGTCCTGGCTGCTGGGGAAGGGACTCGTGCACACTGCTGTAGGATTCTATGCAGGCCGGGGAGGTGTGGCCACCCCTGAGGGCTGGAGGGTGACTAAGGGAGTCCTTGTTCTGTTCCCTCTCCTCAGCAGCTCAGGTGGTTTTGGTCACTTCTTGCCTTTTGGCTGCACCAGAGCCTGTGGCTTCACCATGTCAGCACATCTTTCTTCCTCCCTAGGTCCACCAGTATGACACCAGAAAAGCGGAAGCCATTGGTTTAGAAACATCCCTGTCAGTGAAGTGTGGCCCAGTCTGATATAAGACCCTGACACCGTGAGTCCTGGAGACCACTTGGGACCTCGGTACAGCAGGACCTGGGAGAAGGCTCTGGAATATGGTGGGAGACCATAGGGAGGGAAGTCAAGAGGGTTTGTCTTAAGACCTTCAAATAGGAACACCTGTAGGATTCACTGGACTTTGGGGAGCCCTGAGAGCTGCAGCCCCAAGAGAGGAATGGTTCAGGGACTGGGTCATTCAAGGGCATCTGGACTCCTGGAATGACCACAGGGTGGAACTCAGCACAACCAAGGCAGCCAACCCTCTGCTGTCTTCCCAGTGCTGAATCCAGAGCAGGCTCCCTCCAGAATGCTAAGTGGGTGTTGAATCGTAGGGATGTCATGAGAAGAATGGGTCCATTACCTTGGTTTGTGGTGTGAGTAGAGGAGGGACAGGAAGTCTGAGCACACAAGTCTAGAATTTTCTATGAGAAACTAATGCGTGGAGAAGGGAAGAAAACAATCTGAAGGGCAGATGATCAGCACCTTCCTGGACAGCCAGGGATGGCCACTATGAACCCAAGACGACAGACTTCTCCACCTCTCTCATGGTGGGCAGGTTGAAGAGGCTCTGCACATGCAGTGCCAGGGAAGGTGACAAGCAATGTGGCAGGAGGAATCCCAGGTCAAAGAGATGGGAGAATGAGGAGCCAGACCCCCCTCCCGGCCCTGCCCATGCTGATCCACCTAGACAGTAGCTTCCCTTTGGCCTTTACTTTTATTTTTGAGTTGGAGTCTCACTCTTGTCATCCAGGCTGGAGGGCAGTGGGACACTCACGGCCACTGCAGCCTCGACCTGCTGAGTTCAGGCAGTCCTCCCACTTCAGCCTTCCAAATAGCTAGAACTACAGACGCACACCACCACGCCTGGTTGGGTTTTGTGACTTACTGTAGAGATGAGGTTTCACCAAGTTGCCCAGGCTGGCCTTGAACCCCCGGGCACAGGCAATTCTCCCGCCTCGGCCTCCCAAAGTGCTGGGATTATAGGCTGAGCCACCAGGCCTGGCCTGGTCTTTACTTTTAACACAGAGGAAAATTATTTTCATTGCTCTGCTACAATGAGAGAGTAAAAACTGAATAATGTTCTCAAAATAATGAAAGTATGGCATGTATTTCAGAAAAAGCAATGATGACCACATCGTTGTCCACTCTGTCAATGGAGGATGTCAGTATGGGTATTCCTTGTTCCCCGGTACCTACACTGTCTCCCTGACAAGCATGTGTTCATACTTCCTCCTAAGTACGAGCTCAGACACCACGGGGAGAGCACCTCCAAAGGCCCCAAAGACTCCTGACCATGGAATGCCAGTTTCGTTGAAGGGTCTCAACACTGAGCATCAGCCCACACAGAAACTGCTCCTTCTCTCAGGGTTTGTTTTATAGCTCAAGGGGGGTACAAAAAAATAACAACACATGGGTGTTTCAGGGGAAGAGGGAGCCTTAAGTAAATGGAAATTTAAGATATGGGGGAAGCTAGGCTCAGTGGCTCAGCCTGTAATCCCAGCACTTTAGGAGGCTGAGGCAAGTAGATTGTGAGTTTGTGGGTTCAAGACCAGCCTGGGCAACTTGGCCCAAACTCATCTCGACAATAAATAAAAAATTAGCCAGGCGTGGTAGCATGTGCCTGTAGTTCTGGCTACTTGGAAGGCTGAGGTGGAAGGATTAGCCAGGCGTGGTAGCATGTACCTGTAGTTCCGGCTACTTGGAAGGCTGAGGCGGAAGGACTCACCTTCAGCAGGTCAAGGTTGTGGTGGCCATGAGAGTGCCACTGCACTCCAGCCTGGGTGACAGTCTGAGATGGCAACTCAAAAAAAAAAAAAAAAAAAAGATCCGGGGAAAGTGGCTTATAGGTACATACCTTCTTCTTTTTCTTTTTTTTTGAGTTGGTGTCTCACTTTATCACCCAGGCTGGAGTACAGTGGCATGCCCACGGCCACCCCAGCCTCGACCTGCTGGGCTCAGGTGAGCCTTTCGCCTCAGCCTTCCAAGTAGCTGGAACTACAGGCAGAGTGCATACTTTCAATGTAACCAATACACATAAGGAATACTTTGATGGCACAGGAAACTCTGAGGAAAACATGGTTGCCCTTTTCAAATCAGGCTTGTTAAGTCAGTTCATAGTGGAAGGAGGGTCAATGTCTTTTAAGCAGGAACTTAGACACTTACATACCTAGCAGACAACTCGATCAATGAAGGTTCAGCGAGTCAACTCGGGCAGCATGTGTCCCTCTGTTTCCAAAAGAAAACTGCCTTATCTGTGCTACAAGGAGGGGCTATCATGAGAACAGCCATCCAGACCCTCAGCCTCACTTGCTCTGACTCCCCATCCACTATTCCCAAGTAATTCAGTTTTGGGAAAGTGCCTGGGATAGGGTATGAAAGTATCCCAACCACCAGGAAAGGACATTCCATGCCAAGTCATAGCTTCTGGTGGATGTACCAGCCCTGTGAGTCAGCCTCCAGGAGTCTACGTATCTCTAGATGGACAAGAAAGGGGTATTAGCACTGGCAGGACCAAGGGTGCAGCCTTGATAGTGGAACATTTGCTGAGGCCAGCCACCTGGGAGTTCTCTGGGGTATCCGATAGTTTTTTTCACTGCTGTGACCTTCCTGTTTCTTCAAACCCCTATAGTTACAATGAGACACACTTCTGACATGTGCCATCTGCAATTCTATTTCATTAAGTGGCAACACACACTCGCGTGCACATACACATACAACTCAGTTTGTCTCCAAAAAATTATAAAGTTTTCATATAAACCACAGAATATATTTAATTCAAATTAAACATGAAACTAGAATAATGTTCGGTCCTTATCAAGTAGCAATTACAGTTTAAAAAAAAAAAAAAAAGAACAGTACATTTCTTTCTACATTCCGGCAATCCAACAAGGCACAAGTCACATCCAGTTTGATGAGGTGACAGATCCAGCAGTCACCACCAATACTCATGGTTTTGAGGGGACTAAGGGAGACACAGACCATACTTAATACAAAATGATTCTGCAGCAAGTCTGAAGGAAAGGAACCTTCCTCCTAATATATAAGAATGAAAGTCCAAGTAGCAGGAAGTAGGCGACTTGCATAATTAACATACTTTATTAAATAGATAGTTAACGCATTGCTTCTTATTCATTCCAAATTGCTATTGGTGCTGCCTGCGAGAACAACAAGGACAAAAGCTTCCTATGCTTGTCTGGGCAGGAATATGCGGTCCATTCTTGGTATAGCTTTGTTTTTGATTTTTTGGCATGATTTCCTTCCAATGTAAAGAAAGCCAACTTCTTCAAGACACAGGTCATTCAGCTTTAGTGTCGGCCTCCAGGTTCTCCAGCCGTGCAGAAGGTCAAGCCCTGCATAGTGAGGCCTGCCTTTTTCATCCACTGAAAGCTTTTCACTGCTTGGTCTGCAACGATAGAGGTTTGCCTGCCCCTGTTCCACTCCCCAGGATGGAAGGGGTCAAGGGCTGGCGGGGTGGCTTTCTTCACAGGGCGGTACTTTCTGTATCATTGTCTATATCCAGCAGAATGCGGCCGGGCAGATCTTTGCTTGCCGAGTCTGAGTGCATTTCAGGAAAGATGCTGCGAAGCGGTTCTGAAACCCTAGAATTGGCATCTGGACAAAAACATGAGGAGACATGGTATCAATGAATGGTAATGCCTAAGAGGCCACCCGAGAGTGCTCTAACAAGGAGAGAGGCCGGAAAGTTTCAGAGGCAGTTCATGCACACACACAATTCTTTGCAAGAGGCCTCATCAGCCTTTAGAAGTCAAGGGGAGCCTCTGAGACCCTAGGGGGCAGCCTTGTGCCACAGTTCCTCCTTGGGGCTCTACTGTTCTTTGCTGTGAGCCCAGGCAGTCCTCAGAGATGCAGCCTTCAAAGGATCTGCTTGCTTTGATTGAGGAAAGGAAATCTCATTTTCACCAAGGCCTTTAACGCACTAAATGAAACCTCCTGATGATATCTGGGCTGCACTGGAAAGAGCTCTGTCCTGTTACTAATGCTGTCACCTCAACCTCAACACTACTGACTTTTTGGGCTGAATCATTAGTTGTGGAGGCTGTCCTGTGCATTGTAGAGTGCTAAGAAGCATCCTTGGCTCCCACGCACCAGATGCCAGTGATACCCAGCCCTCTCCCCCAGTGTGACAATCAAAAATGTCTCCAGACACTGCCAAGTGTCCTCTGGGGGTCATGATCATCACTAGTTGACAATCACTGAGGTAGACCACCAAATCTGCAAATATTAACTTTCCCTTCTCTAATACTTATACCTCTAATTTCCTTCTTGTGCCTATGTTGGCTGACATTTCTTCAGCAAGATGGCAAATACATGGTCGTCAACTCACTGGCCCACATTCCCATGTGCACACAAAAGACACCTTCATCAGTCACAGCCCTCTTCCCAGAGAGGCAGTGCATCAGATTCATTCATGCATGAACAAATATTTACTGAGCTTCTACCATGTGCCAGGCACCATTCTACCAATGCTTGGGGTTACAAGAGTGAACAAGACAGGTGCAGCCTGAATGAAGCTCATGGTCAAGTGAGGCAGCCAGGGGACTCCTAATCAAGACAGAAGGGTTGGTTTTTCTAGCAGGTGTGGGTTCCAGCAAATTATGAGAGCCTTGTTAGGTATTTTAGAGCTAGGGTAGGAAGGATATTTAGAATGGTCATGGCTTTACTTTTCCAGGTTAGAGCTAGTTGTGGGGGCAGTGAGGAAACTAGCGAAGAGGTGGGTCTGCTGGGCGTTTCCCAGTAACACTTAAGGGCTGCTTTCCTCTACTTGTTGTAGTGCAAAGTCGCCCCATGCCTGTCCCTGCTGGGAGCTAGTTTTGACAGTACTTCTGTTTGATCTGCTCCCATCTATGCAAGCACAGTTAGCAAATGCTGGTACACTTCTGCGAGGCTGCCTGCTTTGAGAATGGCTCCTGCTCCTACCCCTTCCATGCTCCTGTCCCTACGGTTCTGAGCTGCAAGATCTATTTATTTATTCTCTGGGGCAACTCTTGTCTTACAGTGACTCCTGGGTTGGCAGACCTGTCCTGCAAGGTTTCCTATGTACTGCAACTCAGAGAAAGTCCTAGATTTATAAAGGTGCCACGGTGTCAAAGAGTTCTGGTGCTGAATATCATTTCAGACAATTCAGGTCTTACAACAACTGTAAAACCAACTGAATTATGCTGAATTGCAGCACCCTAAGGTGCAGTCAAAGGTGGTCTATGTGCATAGAATAAAGGATGTCTCAGAATGGAAGTCAGCAAAGGCAGAGACTGTGTCTTGTTCACAGTATATCCCCTGTGCTTAAAACGGTGACTGGCAAATAACATGCTCAATAAATTTTGCGGCTGGACACCTGGATGGTTGAATGAATGAAGAGACATCTAGCACCACCATCTTTCCTTCTTTTTTCCCTTTTTATTTTTTTTTTTGCGTTGGAATCTCACTCTGTTGCCTAGGCTGGAGTGCAGTAGCACGCTCACAGCCACCCCAGCGTCAACCCGCTGGCCTCAGGTGATCCATCTGCCTCAGTCTTCCAAGTAGTTGGAAATATAGGTGTGCGCTGCCACACCCAACTAATTTTTTTTGATTCATTGTAGAGAGGAGGTCTCGCCAAGTTGCCCAGGCTGGTCTCAAACCCGTTGGTTTAGGCAATCCTCTGACCTTGGCCTCCCCAGGCTTGAGCCACCACACCCAGTCTCAATCCTCCCTTCTTATATCTTCAGGCAAACTTCAAGAAGCCATGTCTTGAAGGCAACACTGGTACAAGAACATCATCACAAATTGAATCCCTTCCCCATTATCCTGATCCAACAAAACAGATGGTGACACCAGTCAGCATCTCTTCTTAGCCCAAGGATTTATAAGAGAATATGGAACAGACATGACCTGATGTGAAATGCACGATGCAAAGGCAATGCACATACTAATTAGATTTCTGCTTGTTAACAGCTGTACTTACACGCAAGCTAACACACCCATCAGCCACCAACCCTTTCCAGAGGACAAACTTGCTACATTTCTTCTCTTTTTCTCATACATCACATATGAGTCATGTTTTGATTTGTGCTTTTCTGAATTTCTCTATTTTTAATGGACTCATACTAATTACGTGTTTAGAAAAAAAATGTGTAGTGGGGCATTAAGAGTAGTTCTTTCAAGCCACCTCCCACTTGACATTTGGTTTCCCTAGCCCCTCTCTCATTCTTACATGAATAATTTCCTAAAAGAAAACAATGAATCTGTTTTTTTTTGGTTTTTTTGAGTTGGAGTCTCACTCCGTTGCCCAGACTGGAGTGCAGTGGCCGCTCCCGACCATCGCAGCCTCGACCTGCTGGACTCCGGCGATCCTTCCACCTCAGCCTTCCAAGTAGCTGGAATTACAGGCGCGCACTACCACGCCCGGCTAATTTTTGATTTATTGTAGAGATGCGGTCTCACCAAGTTGCCCGGGCAGGTCTTGAACCCGCAGGCTCAGGCAATCCACTCACCTCGGCCTCCCAAAGCGCTGAGATTACCGGCTGAGCTATCGAGCCCAGCCGATGAATCTGTTTACATGCAAAAAAGTAGTAAGGATTACGGCATGTGCAGAGCCAGTTTTCAGAAAGAGACTAAAACATCACCATGATAGCCAACATTACTGAGCACCTGCTGTATACCAGAGATAGTGCCAAGTGCTCCACACACATTATAGTATCATCTCACTAAACACCCATGAAATGATCCTGAAGCGGCCTTAGCGCCATCACAGGTATTGGATAAGGAAGGGAAATGCAGGCTCTACTCCATGTCTAAGGTAACATAGCAGTGTGCACCAAGGCTGATTAAAGTCAAATCAGCTGGACTCTGGCTCTTTTTCTTTCTTTTTTTTTTTTTTGAGTTGAGGTCTCGCTCTACTGCCCAGCCTGGAATGTACAGTCTTAAACTCCTTGGCTCAGGTAGTCCTCCTACCTCAGCCTCCCAAGTAGCTGGGACTACAGTTGCATTCCACCACACCCGGCTAATTTTTTTTTTTTGTAGAGACGAGATCTCACTATGTTGCCCAGGCTGATCTCCAACTCCTAGCCTCAAGTGATCTGTCCACCTTGGCCTTCCAGAGTGCTGGGACTACAGGTGTAAGCCACTGTGCCCAGTTGGACTCTGGTTCTTAATCAGCATAACAGTTTCCCTTCTCCCCAAAGGAGTCTGTGTATCCGTGGATGAGAGTCCTGAAAGAGAAGACATTATATCGGGAGATAAATGGTCTGAGTCTTAAACACTCTGGTTTATTGTTGTAAAAAGGCTTATTTTAGAAAAAAATAACCAAACAAAAACCAGAAAAGAGACCTCCAGTAAAAGGTGTTTGTTTTGTTTTTTATTTTTATTTTTTTTTGAGTTGGAGTCTCACTTTGTCACCCACGCTCTCAGCCACTGCAACTTCGACCTGCTGGGCTCCAGTGATCCTTCTGCCTCAGCCTTCCAAGTGGCCGGAACTACAGGCACACGCTACCAAGTTCGGCTAATTTTTGATTTACTGTAGAAACAAGGTCTCTCACCTTGGCCTCCCAAAGTGCTGGGATTACAGGCTGAGCCACTGAGACTGGCCTATTTTTATTTTATTTTATTATTTATTGTTTTATTTTTTTTGAGTTGAAGTCTCACTCTGTCACCCAGACCGGAGTGCAGTGGCCGCTCCCAGCCACCGCAGCCTCGACCTGCTGGGCTCCGGCGATCCTTCCGCCTCAACCTTCCGAGTAGCTGGAACTACAGGCGCACGCTACCATGCCTGGTTGATTTTTTTATTTATTGTAGAGATAAGGTCTTGCCAAATTGCCCAGGTGGGTCTCGAACCCGCGGGCTCAGGCAATCCACTCACCTCAGCCTCCCAAAGGCACGGGATTACAGGCTGAGCCACCGAGCCCGGCTTTTATTTTTAATATAATAACCGTTATAAGAACTTAACTCAAAGATCAGTTCTTTTTGGAATGCAGATAATATATGAGGCGGGACCCCAAAAAAATGGAATTATCTTTTGGAGGGTGGGTCCCTTGCAGTATAGGTTTTTCTTGCTAAGTAAGTGTTCTAGGAACCCATTGGCATCAGAGTATCAGCGAGTGTTGTTGTCAGAGGCTGTGTTAAACTTCAGTGAATTGCTTTGGAGATTCTTCCAGTGTGTTTGTCCATTTCATGATGGGTGATTTACCAGTGCATCTGCCCACTCCGCGCTCAGTGTTCAGCAGTTTTGGACCAAAAATGGCATTATCCCCACGCCCCACCCTCCCTCCCTTTTCATCTGATTGTGCCCTGAGTGACGTTTTTTGTTTCCCTGGATGAAAAAAAGTCCTCAAAGGGAAATGTTTTGCTGATGTGGAAGAGGTGAAACAAAAACAAAAACAGCAGAAGCACTAAAATTGATGAGTTCAAAAGCTGTTTTGAGCAGGGGAGAAAGTGCCTTGATTGGTATAGTGCATCAAACAGAGAATACTTTGAAGGTGGTTGAAGTTTAAACGTGTAAGAATAGACACACAAGTTTTTATAAATAAATTGTGTTTTTTTGAATCCCCCATTGTATAAGCAGTATGCTCCAAGACTAGCTCTTCTTGGACTGCAGATAAATTCATAGCCAAAGAGGTTGAGGGTTTTTTTTTTTTTGAGTTGGAGTCTTACTTTGTCACTCAGGCTGGAGTGCAGTAGCAAGCTCACGGCCACCACAGCCTTGACCTGCTGGGCTCAGGTGATCCTTCCACCTCAGTCTTCCAAGTAGCTGGAACTACAGGTATGTGCCACCACGCCTGGTTAGGTTTTTTTAAAAAAAAAAAAACAAAACGATTCTTACGGCTGTCTTTCTAAAATAGTCTTTTTCTCCTTTTTACAACAATAAACGAGTGTTTAAGACTCAAACCATTATCTCCTCAGATAATGTCTTCTCTTTCAAACTCCTCACCTGAGGCTATACAAACTCCTTTGGGAGGGAGAAAAAATGTTATGCTGATTTAGAACTAGAGTCCAACCGATCTGGCTTTGATTCTCCTCAAAGTAGAAGTCTATAATTGTATTATGAACTGATGACTTCTCATCAGTTTTCTAGGACTATGAGAGACTTTCTAGCCTATGACAGACTTTGAGTCACGTATTTATTGTTCTAGTCAAAGGAGAGTCTACTCAAGTCTCACTGGATTATACTGGCATTATTCTGATATGTTTATTAAAAATAAAAAAAGTAGAAAGTCACTTTAATGTCCAACTATGAGTAATAATACATCTACTTTTTTATGAGATATTATGTAGTCACTGAAAAAGATGGCTATAAAGATTATATTATCACATGGGAAGGTGCATATAATATAAGGTAAAATAAAACTAAAGGATCAAAGTCTGCATATGTCAAATAACTGTGATCATGGATCTCCCTGTCTTTTAGAAAAACAGAACTAGAAGAAAAAAAATAGTAGACAAAAATAGGCAGGGCTCGGTGGCTCAGCCTGTAATTCCAGCACTTTGGGAGGCTGAAGTGAGTGGATTGCCTGAGTCTATGGGTTTAAGACCAGCCTGGGCAGCTTGGCGAGACCCTGTCTCTACAATAAATCAAAAATTACCCAGGTGTGGTAGCACACACCTGTAGCTCCGGCTACTTGGAAGGCTGAGGCAGAAGGATCGCCAGAGTCCAGCAGGTTGAGGTTGGGGTGGCTGTGAGCATGCCACTGCACTCCAGCATGGGCAACAGCATGAGACTCCAACTCAAAAAAAAAGAATACTAATCAGTAGATTTCTTCAAATGTATAACTATAGTTGATCTCGTTTTTTTTTTTTTTTT
>NW_007257545.1:537904-617500 GCF_000164805.1 Carlito syrichta
TTTTAGCTGGAGTCTCACTCTGTCACCCAGGCTGGAGTGCAGTGGCACACTCATGGCCACCGCAACCTTGACCTGCTGGACTCAGGTGATCCTTTGGCCTCAGTCTTCCAGGAAGCTGGAATTACAGGCATACACCACTGTGCCCGGCTAACTTTTTCTATTTATTGTAAAGATGAGGTCTCGCCAAGTTGCCCAGGCTGGTCTTGAACCCATGGGCTCAGGCAACCCTCCCACCTCTACCTCTCAAAGTGCTGGGATTATAGGTGTGAGCCAGATCTCTTATTAATTCTACTTCTCAAGTTTTCTTTGTTTTTTATTTTTAATTCATTTTTGAGTCAGAGTCTCACTCTGTCACCCAGGCTAGAGTGCAGTAGCATGCTCACGGCCACCACAGCCAGGACCTGCTGGGCTCAGGCAATCTTTCCACTTTAGCTTTCTAAGTAGCTGTAACTACAGACATGTGCCACCCTGCCCAGCCAATTCTTTCATTTAGTTTAGAGATGTGATCTCGCCATGTTGCCCAGGCTGGTCTCAAACCCCTGGGCTCAGGTAATCCTCTTGCCTCCCCCTCCTAAGGGGTGGGGATTACAGGTGTGAGCCACCACACCCAACCCCAAGTTTTCTTTAATATCCCTGCTTATTTTTAAAGATGTATTGATTTCATGATATAAGAAGTTTGATATTTAAAGGAGAACACTGAGATCAGCCGGCAAAATGTCCAGTTGTATAGCTACTATGTGAGTGACTCTGTCTACTGTATAGTGGACAAAAGACTCATGAACAATCTCAAACTCACTGAATTATATAAAGATACTTCTTATCTTCTTCTCCACAGCACTGTCTTTTTAACCTTGAAATCACTGATACTAAAAAAAACAAGTGGTACATCAGAACCCAAATATGGATGCCTGGACCCCATCAGAACCAAAATATGGATGCCTGGACCCCTGCCCCCAACCTTTTATGTTTGATCCTAGAAGGCCATGTCCAGGCATATTAGTTTTTCAAATGTTGACATATGAACCTAATATATAACTCTGAATAAAAATATATTCTTCTAGGCCAGGCACGATGGCTCACGCCTATAATCCCAGGCCTTTGGGAGGCTGAGGTGAGAGGATTGCTTGAGCCCATAGATTTGAGACCAGCCTGGGCAACTTGGTGAGACCGCATCTCTACAATAAATAAAAAACTTAGCTGGGTGTGATAGCGCGTACCTGTAGTTCCAGCTACCTGGAAGGCTGAGGCAGAAGGATCGCCAGAGCCCAGCAGGTGGACGCTGGGGTGGTTGTGAGCGTGCCACCACACTCCAGCCTGAGCGACAGAGTGAGACTCCAACCCCCTCCCCAAAAGTGTGTGTGTGTATATGTGTATATATTCTTCCAGATGAAAACGATAAATAACTACTATTCATTTAGATCCACTATATATAACTGTTAATATACAGTGGTGCTTTTCTTTTCTCTCATTTAAATCCTTCAATGATTCTAACAGATTTCACCATTTTACATATCAACCAGATGCCTTGTCTATGCTACACAGAGCTGAAATTCCAACTCAGACATGTCTGACTCTACACTATGTGCTCTCTCTGCTACACCTCAGGCCAGCCCAATATGGAAAATAATGAAAATTAAAGAACAACCAAGGCCAGCTCTGTGACCACCTGTTACATGTCTGTGCACACACTTAGTATTCAAACTAATTGCAGCAAGCATAAACAAAGCCAGTCCTTCTTTAGTGCATGCACTATTAGTAGCGATGCAAGCAGGCAGGGTTAGGGGGCCGGTTAGTAACAGGCATTAGTGCACAAATATGATCAAGTAGCAAAAATGCTTTGGCCAATCAGGTGCCTTTTCCTTACCATTAAATATTCCAATTTCAGTTCTTACTGAATATGGCAGGTCATACATCTAAATTATTTAATAAAATATTTAAATTAGAATACTCTTTGCTAAAATCTATTATTTCAAAAGCAGTAAGATGCAAACTCTTTTACTTGGGAATTAAAACCCTACTGTTCTCCAGAGCCACAATTAAGAGAAGATTAAAAATAACACCAGAATCCTTCCGTTCTCCAGTGCTGGTGCTGAGTTTCCAGAAGTTGGCTGCCAAACCTACTTGGCAGCAATCATCTCCCCCAAGAGTTTATCAAAATCCCTTAAGCCAACTCTTTAAGACTAAGTGCTCTAAATGAATAACCTGTTTTCAGGAATTTATCTATCTAAAGTTTTCCAAGTGAAAACATGATGTCATAATAAATAAATTGCACAAGGAAGTTACATTTTTTTCTTCCTGGAAAGCCATGGACTATATCCATGAATGGTTAAGAGCAGCATGCTCAACACTAGCAAATTCATAAATTCTGAATGCTGGCCTTCTGTGTATTTCCAATGGCAGTCCAGGAGATTTTAAGATATTAATAGTTAATTATGTAACACAAAGATAATTGTAGTGTCCTCGAATTTCTTGAGTTAGGAGAATTCATGGCATAGATTGGTTTTTAAATATTTAGTTAATATCTCAAGGAAAAGTATCTTTAAAGTAAAATTTCACTTATCTAATAACTATAAAGTACAGTGCTTTTTTTTTGAGTTGGAGTCTCACTCTGTTGCCCAGGCTGGAGTGCAGTGGCATGCTCACGGTCACCGCAGCCTCAATCTGCTGGGCTCAGGTGATTCTTTTGCCTCAGCCTTCCAAGTAACAAAACTAAAGGCATGTACCACCATGCCCAGCTAATTTTTTGATTTACTGTAGAGGCGAGGTCTTGTTAAGTTGCCCAGGCTGGTCTCGAACCTCTGGGTTCAGGCAATCCTCTTGCCTCCACCTCCCAAAGTGCTAGGATTATAGGTGTGAGCCACTATGCCTAGCAAGTACAGTACATTACAATATTGTAGCAGATCAGTAAAATGATTTTCTGGAATTAACATACTCCAGGTAACAATGGTATTAAAGAACAGGCATAATTCTGGTCTGTAGTCTTTTACCCAGCTAAAAGGAAAGCTCTAGGAATAAAATTTTGATGTGTTACAAGTATGATATTGTGAAATCAATCATACCTGGGCCCTCCCACTGTTTTAAAGGTTTCCCTCTTTTGGTTTCTACAAGAAAGTCTTACTCAGATCAAAACTGTGAACACTGGCTAAGGAGTCCACAAAAGGATTAAGGCTCAGATCAGCTGATTAAAGCAACTGTATGCATAATGAAAGCCTTATGCCGTCCACATGGGAACCCAAAGGGCAGATTTAGATGAGCTCACAGTGCCTTTTTAAAAGCTCCTATGGTTTAATTAAGCAAAAAGTAAGCAGGCTAGAATGCAAAAGAATTACAAGGAATTCAGTGTAGGATCTTTGGGGGAAGAATTTTTTTTTTGGTCCTGAGAATTTTATATACCAAATTAAGAAGCTCCATGCAGTTAACTTGCACTTAAGATGCAAAAATTAAAAATTAAAGCTCAAGACACAAAGGACACAATTTTTTGTGCTAACTGTACCCAAGTCCTCTCTGGTAAGATGCTGATGAGTCAATCAATGACAGGTAAATGACATTGGGAGAAGTGGAACGCTGGTAAGAGGCTTACCCAAAAGAAGATTTTCTTAGTATCTTACCCCAGTGGCTAGGAATTGGGCTCTCAATCTACTGACATGTACCTCTTGAATTCGGAGCATTGCAGCTCAAAGTGCTTCGATAAAAACAAAAGGAATGTCTACATGCTACAGAATGGATGGCCCATTGACTGCCATGGCATGGGTCAAATGGCCACTCCTGAGCACAAAGTCAAAAGCACATATTCAAAACAGGCTAAGCAGGAGCATTTGGAGCTGTGTGCAAGCTGCTTGGGGGAGTTACAGACCTTAATCCTGGAAACCTTCCCCACCTGTGAGGGCACTAGGAAGGGCATCTATTGGGAAACAAACAAACAGACAAACCATTGTGGCTTTGTTGTTTTCAAAATAAAAACTCTGGTGTCATCAGAAAAAAGTTACTAGCTATTTATAACACATACAAATTATGTATTCTATTCCTGAAAAATGTTACCAAAAGATTATTTTTAGAGTCGGTTAATTCTTATCCCTTGGGGTAGCAGTTTTGGGTGTATCCTTGCTCATTTTCAGCTGAGAAGTCACTCACTATGGTTGGAGAGTCCGGATATACTTCAGTCTCTTTTTAAAAAATGCCTCCACTTATATCTATCTTTAAATAGTAAATTAGAGCATTTGGGATAGAAATTTTTTAAAAATCATAATAAAAATTAAATTTTATTTTATTCATCTATTATAATTAAATAAAATGATCTAGAGACTGCCCATTAAAAATGTCCCATAAGGTAGCCTACCAAAATCTGTATTACCACCACTCCAAAACAGGTTTCCAATGGAATTACAGGAAAATCTTGATCCTTCCATCCTAAACTATTAGAAGATGGTACTCTGATAGGATCATGTTCTGAGATCTCCCTTCCCAGAGCATCCAATTTGGCATAAATCATGTTTCTTATAGTTATTCCCGAAATTCTTCACTTACTTTGAACATTTGTACTCTTAGAAGGAAAATAAGCATTTCCATGAGGAATTCACTAAGACATGAATTTCATGCTCATGTTGTACAATACCTCCCACCTGGATAAAAAGTCATTATATTCAGAAAAATGCAAATGTGGTTAGCTCTTAAGATACATAATACAATCAGAGGTCAGCAAACTTTCAGGGCCAGGTAGAAAATACTTACAGCTTTGTGGGTCATACGATCTCTGTCACGACTACTCAACTGTTTCAGCACTAAAGCAGCCATAGACAAAATGTTAACAAATGGGCACATCTGTGTTCCAATAAAACCTTCATTACAAAAACTGGCTGGAGACCAGGTTTGGCCTGTAGGTGTAGTTTGCCACCCTGAAGTTTGCTATAAATCAAAGCCTAAATGAAGGGAGTAGTACAAAAGCAATGTAGAGCAGACGAGGGAATATGGGCATTGGTTTCCTACTTACCTGTTACTATTTTGGAAGCTGTTGAGGCTGCATTGGAGAGGTGGCCATCCCCGGCTGAGTGGGCACCAGGAGGATGGGGGGGTGGGGGCATACTGGGTCGGTTCCTCGGCTTTGGTACTGGTCTCGGTCTCGGTAAGGTTCCAGAATACGGCTGCGCAGTTTCAGGGTTACTCCCGGCCTGGGTTTGAGAAGCTGGCAGGCCAGGATTCTGCTTTCCTAAGGGCGGAGTACTGGGGGGTGTTGGAGTCTGGGGAGGGGTGTGAGATGGCTGCTCAAGTCCATGCTCACCAGGCAATGCCACGGGGACGGGAGGGCCCTGGCTACTCGGTTTGGCATGCATCAGCGGCGTGGCCTGGGTCGGGGGCTGCGGTGGAGGATGATTGGGAGCTTGGATTGGAGACAGGCTGCTGGAGTACCTCCGGGGTGCAGAGAGCTGGGAGGGCTGGGAGGGCTGGCCTGGAGACTGGCCTGTGTGCTGGGTGGGAGGAGAGGGGCTTCGAGTAGGTGGCTTTGGTGACAGACTGGGTGGATGCTGAGATGTTCCTGAAGAACTCTGGCCCCCAGGATGGCCAGGAGGTGGGTTGCCCGGTTTTGGAGGTGCCGGAGCAGGTTTTTTAACAGCTGCACAAAGGAAGAAAAATACCTTTCAGTAAGAACAGCACAGTGGCAGCCAACACTACAGCGGCCAAGAGTCCAAGGCTAACCTCACCAGTAAAAAGCCACGCTTGGCATCCCATATCCCCGATGGGATGTGGTCAGGAGGCATCTTAATTTGTGTCTTCGTTCCCAGAACCATCAGCCCCAGTCTGTCAGCAGAACATCTGACAAATGCAAATTGAGGGACTTTCTTCAAAATGCCTGACCAGAACCCCCCAAGACTGTCAAGATCTTGAAAAAACACAAAAACTCTAAGAATCTGTCATAGAACAGAGGAGACTAAAAAGATATGATGACTAAATGCAATGTGGTCTCTTGGATAAGATCCTTGGACAGGAAATAGACATGAATGGGAAAACTAGAAAAATCTACACAAAAGATCAGGTTTAGTTTATAGTCATGTGCCAGTGTTGGTTTCTTAGTTGTGATAAATGTACCTTGGTGATGTAAGACTAATATTAACAACAGGGGAAACTGGGTGATGAGCATATGAGAACTCTCAGCATTACCTCTGCAACCTTTCTATACATCTAAAACCATTCCAAAATAACAAATTTATCTAAAAAATTAAGTACATTATACACACACAGGCCAGGAGTGGTGGCTTACACTTGTGATCCCAGCACTTTGAGATCCCAGGATTGCCTGAACTCAGAGGTTCGGAATCAGTCTGAGCAACTTGGTGAGATGCTGTCTCTACGGTAAATAAAAAAATTGGGGCAACCCCTTCGGGTCCCCTCCCACTGTTGGAGCTTTTCTGACCTCTCAATAAATCCTGCTTTCTTAAACAAAACAAAACAAAACAAAAACCCGTATGGTGGGACAAGTCCAGCTATTTAGAAGGCTGAGGCAGAAGGATTGCCTGAGCCCAGCAGGTTGACACTGCAGCAGCCATGATTTTTTAAAATGTTTCATTTTTGGTTCTAAGCAACATTCATTGTAAATTCATGCTGAATAAAATATTTCTGACATTTACGTGTGCAGAGGAATTAGAAGCATGGGAACAGTGTCACAAAGTGGGGGACCAAATCTCACATTGGGACAGGGCTGGGAGAAAGGGAAGCCATGTCTAAGACCACCTAAGACATGCAGGGAAGTTGGGGGCAGGAGAGGAAAACAAGGATCAAACTCATTCAGTGAGGAAGCCTGGATCTGTGATTTCAGGAAGCAGGAGACTTCTAATGTGGCTATGAGGAAGAGTCTTAATCCAAAAATAGGACTAATGAACCCAGGTAGAGAATACTAATTTCCCTGAAGGATCAGTTGAGATACCACGAAGACGACAGCAGCCCTGAGGAGAGGATGGCCTTAAGAAGTCTGGAAACAAGCAGTGTACCCAAACTGGCCTCCTGGTCTATAACATGTAGAAAGTCCACTAACATCTGTGTAGTGCTTTATAAACACAGTGCTTTCACGGACAGACATATTGAATTTATTACACAATCCCCCTTGAGTAGGCATTTTTATTTACACTCTACGTGTGTAGGAATTGAATTAGAAAAGGTCAAATTAATGGCCTTTAACCAGTTATGCAGATTTAGGGAAAATTTAGAACAAACTTTGGAGTCCAGAGCCTTTATCAAGACCAGATCACTCAATATAGCCCTCTGGGAATCCTCCCTTCCTGTGGCCATTGCCACCCCTCCAAGTGGGCCTCCTCACTCCGCAAGCATTACTGCACTAGTCAGCTGGGCCTCCACCATGGCCAGTTCAGTCTCCTGAAAACACTGTTCCAGCGCCCATCCTGGTGCTATAGGGCACCCACCTCTGCCTTTCCTGGCTATCTACCTGCTTCTCTCTCTCTTTTAAAAAATTTTTAAAATTTTACTGTAAAGATGTGGAGTACAATTCAAGATTAGGTATACAAGTGGTCACCATACAAGTAAAGTTTAGGCCTTCCTTTGTTCCCCACGTGATCTGTTTGAGATCAGGCTTATTAATGTTGTTTTTCCCCCCACCCCTACCCCAGCAGTATCCCACTATTGCCAATCCCTTTCTTATACTATTATGGTAAATGTTTAGGGTCTGCTTATGAGTGAGAATATGAGGTACTATATTCTTTGTTTCTGTGATAGATCACTGAGTATGATATGCTGCGAAGTCCATATGTTTGTCCTTCTTTATGGTTGTGTAATACTCCACTGTGTATATGTACCACATTTTTAAAATCAAGTCCAGTCACCTGCTTCTCACTAGAGCTTGGGCACACCCCTTGCAGGCAGTCAGACCAGCATCTATATGATTGGCCATTACAATGCATTTATAACGTAGATGTACATTTACAGGTGAGAATTCATTTACAGGGGTGACAGGAGCTTGGTCAAAGAGAGAGGGGCAAAGGTTCTGACGCAGTGAGCAAGCAGGAGGTAGGGTCACCGGCTGCTGTTCCCAGGGTCAGTGGCAGCCCTCACACCTCTCTCTGTATGAGCATCTCCATTCGGACCATGATTCTCAGTGAACACACATTTTTATTTTGTACAGCATTGCCCGTAAGCACAAGTCAACAACTGAAGAACTGAGCTTTTTTTTTTAAGTTGGAGTCTCACTCTGTCACCCAGGATGGAGGGCAGTGGCACACTCCTGGCCACCACAGCCTCAACCTGCTGGGCTCAGGAGATCTTTCTGCCTCACCCTTCCAAGTAGCTGGAACTACAGGCAAGAGCCACCATGCCCGGCTAATGTTTTGATTTATTGTAGAGATGAGGTCTGGCCAAGTTGCCTAGGCTGGTCTCGAACCTGTGGGTTCAGGCAATTTTCTTATTTTGGTCTCCCAAAGTGCTGGGATTATAGGCATGAATCACCACATCCAGTCAAACTGAGCTTTTTTATGGGAAAAAAAACCCCTGGTTCTTATGGGGTTTATTGAGCCTCCAGTGAAGCACTTGCATAGAGATTCCAAGAGAATTCTACTTATGCATGATTTTTGTCATGCTTGGTCTAAGTTCCTGACCCTGGAGTAAGAGATATGACTTCCCTGTATGATGCCATTGCTCATGCTGGCCTCTGGCAGAGCTCTCAGAGTCTATTTACCTGCCCCTCTCTGTGAGGGTCAGCCCACAGGTCACCTTGCCTTATCACTGGTGTCAATAGTCTACGTAATATTATGTACTTGGTTATATGAGTGGCCTTATAATTTTTTTTCTAAGGATTTATCATGTCTATACTTAATCATTCCAACTGAATTGGAAGTTTTCCTTTCCTTTCTTTTTTTCCTTTTTGAGTAGGATTCTCACTGTCAGTCATGTTGGAGTACAGCAGCACACTCACGGCCACTACTACCTCGACCTGTTGGGCTCAGGCAATCCTTCTGCCTCAGCTTTCCAAGTAGCTGGAACCACTATGCCTGGCTAATTTTTTTTTTTTTTTTTTTTGTAGAGATGAGGTCTTGCCAGGTTGCCCAGGCTCGTCTCGAACCCCTAGGCTCAGGCAATCCTCTCACTCCGGCATCCCAAAGTGCTAGGATTATAGGCATGAGCCCCCACACCTGGCAAACTGGAAGTTTTTCAATGGCAACACTGTTATTTGTTCTATTTCCCCAGCTTTGGTTACAGAGAAGATGATTAAAAGAGTATGGACTTAGAATTCTATTCTTTCCTGCATGCAAAATGCACTTGCGGCTGGGCATGATGGCTCAAGCTTGTAATCCCAGCACTTTGGGAGGCCAAGGCAGGAGGGTCACTTGAGCTGAGGAGTTTGAGACCATCCTGGACAACACAGTAAGGCCTCATCTCTACATAAAATTAAAAAATTAGCCGAGCACAGTGGCATGTGCCTATAGTCCCAGCTACTTGAGAGGCGAGGTGGAAGGATCACCTGGGCCCAGGAAGTGGAGGTTATAGTGAGCCATGATCGTGTCACTGCACTTCAGCCTGGGCGACAGTAAGACACCAACTCAAAAAAATAAAATGCACTTGTTGTAACAAATCTACCTGTTTCTTAAGCTACTAAAAACTACAAGTCACTTTGTAGTGAAGATCATCCACACTCAATAAGTGTAGTTCACATGGAATTTAATTGGCTTGAGAAACATCTCTATTGAATCATGTCCCTTTTAAGACCACTGTTTCTTATTCTAGGCACTGGTGACATCTGGGTCAGATAATTCTTTGTTGGGAAGGCTGTCCCATGCACTGTCGAATGTTTACCAGCATTCCTGATCTCTATCCACTAGATGCCAGCAGTATTCCTCTCTCTACCTGTAACAACCAAAAAGGTCCCTAAACATTACCAAATGTTCCAGTGTGGGGCAAGATCACCACCAGTTTTTCTAAACCTAAGAAGCACTTAGAGCTCCTAGATGCACAAATTTTTCTTGAGTGCCCACTCTGTGACAGGTACATACAAGGCTAGAAATATGGAGGTACATGAGTCAAATTAGCTTCCAGTTCACTATGAGATCCTTGGTGAGACTGGTGATAAGTGAAAAAACAGATTTAAAAATTTCAGATTGAGAAAAATGCTTCGAAAGAAAGAGTGATATGCTAGAGAATAATTTGTATGTTCATGGGGATGGCAGATGGTCACTAATTCAGACTGGATGGTCAGGAAATGACCTCTGAGCTGAGACCTGAATAATAAGCAGGAACTGCATGAAGATATGGGACAGAATGTTCTGGAAGCCCCAAGGGAGACATGAGCTTGGCTAATCCAAGAAACAAAGAGGAGAGTATGATGAGAGAGAGAAGAACAGAATAAGAGATGGGCTCAGAGGCAGGCTCTGGCCAGACCACAGAGAACCCTGGGTGGGAGGCTAGCATGGAAACCATTGAAGAATTTAACCAAGAGATGACATAATCTGCTTGGGGTTTTAAAGCAACTCCCCTGGCTGCTGGGTGGAGGACCACAGGGGAGACAAGTGGGAGCAGTTCAGTATGTTAATCAGACCCAGAGAGCCCTGACCTCAATTCAGAGACTACAGTGACTCTCAGAACTGCAAAGCCAGTAAGTACAGAGGCTGTGATGGTTCCCAAAAAGAGAGAGGACTTAGAATACCAGATCCCTGGGAAACCAGGAGTGTTCCTGGAGAAGTGATTCTTTGTTAAAGTTTTGTAGCTCCTAAGGAAAACATATTCTTAAATGTTTGCTTTTCTGTTCCCTCGTTTTTCCTTGCTCTTTAATGGTTTTTCTCTTGAACAACTGATTTTCCTGCTTGCCTTTGAATAACAGATGAAAAAGATCTGCCCAAAAATCTCACCAGCTAAATCCTTGCATTAACTCAAGGAGGTTTATACATCTTTCCCCAAGAGCGAGAAGGAAGGGGGGCTACTTACCTCGTCTCAAGGTATGCGGGCTAGGCCCAGCAGCATTGTGAGTTGGGCCCACAGAGAGCTGGTGGGAGCCAGCAGCTGCCTGGGGTTGATTTGGGCCAGAGGCCATCTGACTGCTGTTTCTTCCTGGTGCAGGTACAGCGGCAGGTGCAGGTACAGCGGCATATACAGGGTCCTTGGGTTTAGGAGGACTAAGAGAAGTAAAAACCAAGTTAGGTGTCAGACATTTCCAGCTGGAAGAGCTAAACACACTGAACTATAAAATATAAGATTCCAAGCAGAGTTTCCACAGGCGAGGAGATGATGTGAAATTTCAAATAATTGACACTGGGCTGAAAAGCTAATTTTACTTGATGCCAAGAACTACTTTTTTTCCTTTTTTTCTAATTAAAGGACGGCATCTTGCTATGTTGCCTGGACTGGCCTTGAACTCCTGAGCTCACGTGATTCTCCTGCCTCAGCCTCCCAAGTATCTGGAACTACAGAACTACTTATTTTATGAGATTCATTCCATCAGACTGGCCTCCAAGCACTCTGCCACGACAACATCATGAAAGAGACTATTTCAAAGCAACTAACAATACATTGCAAGTTCTCCTGTGCTTACTTAAATTGGGAAGTATTTAATATCATAAAAGGGCTTTTGGGTGTTGACATATACAAAACTAAACAAAAGTTATGGTAAGATAAGACTCCAAATTATAAAGTGCTTGGTTATAAAAAATTTGAACTTGAGGAAAGAGAAACTCTGAAAGGCTAAACGGTTACTCAAAATCCAGAGTCAATAGTAGCAGGAAAAAGATCAGAACTCATGCTTTCTGGTCTACAACTTATATAAACATTACACCTACATTTTGTCAAGGTCAACAAAGAGTGAATGCCATTAGTGAAATGTACACAGAAATATCCACAGAATACAGCATTAAAAAACAAAAAGCAAATTGATAACTGATACTCCAAATCATTGTCTTAAATAATGTATTAATATTTAGCACTGATCAAACAAATTGAATGTCATGAGGAAATGAAAATGTGTGAATTTACTTATTTTTTTCCCCAAACAAAAAAAGTTAAACAGAGACATGAATGAGGCAGTAGTTGCAGAAAAGCCAACATGGAGCCTGTGATGTGTAAACGAAGCCCTGCAAAGTTTGAAGCCTTAATTCTTCTTAACAGAAAAGAAACTTTTCCAAACTAAGGGAGTAAAAAGGAACTGAGGAATGCACAAAGCACTCAGAATCCAGCTCTGTTAACAAAACAAGATGCCGACCTCATAAGCAACTGCACAGACTCCGAGGCTCCCCCTCGCACACCCCCAGGGTGATAAAAGGAGGGAGTCCTCCCAAGGCAAATTCATCTCTCCATGTGAGGAAAAACGTGTGGATAAACAGGCTGTCCTTGTTTTATGTACATTTATTTTTACTTCACATATGATCATACGTGCTTTGTAGGTGGCCAACACTGAGGAAATGACAATAGAAATATTAGCACAGCCGGGTGCAGTGGCTCATGCCCATAATCCCAGCACTTTGGGAGGCTGAGGTGAGAGGATTGCCTGAGGCCATGGGGTTGAGACCAGCCTGGGCAACTTGGCCAGACCTCATCTCTAAAACAAACAAACAAACAAACAAACAAACAAACAAAAAAATTGGCCGGGCGTGGTGGTGTGTGTCTGTAGTTCCAGATACTTGGAAGGTTGAGGTGGAAGGTTCACCTAAGCCCAGCAGGTCGAGGCTGTGGTGGCCATGAGCGTGCCACTGCACTCCAGCCTGGGCAACAGAGTGAGACTACAACTCAAAAAAAGAAAAGAAAAAGAAATGCTAGCACATACTCTGTGGCAGGACTCAATGTTACAGTAGCTGCCAGGTCTGCATCATGAGAGGTACCATCTGAAATACCTCTGACAGTCATTTCCTTGCATAACTGAATTAATGCCAATTAAACAGAAAGCTCAAGTACAAGGTGCCTCTCCTTAAAAGTTACTAGACATTTGCAGCCCACTCCAAGTGACTTAGCAAAAGAGCTTTCTAAGAAAATCTACCATCTTATTTTCTTCCTTGGACTCATGGGTCAACTCTCCTACAAGACTGAAAACTAGGTCTGGGGGAGTGGAGCCTTAGTCATCTCATGTGCTTAGTACACTGCCTGGCATAGATCAGTGACTCAGTAAATATGTTTGACTAAGTGAATGAATGTATGAGTGAATAAATAAATGAATGCCAGAAATACTACAATTTAACTTGCTACATTCAAATGCTTACTAGTTAGCATACTGAGTGACAACAAGAAAATAGTACATGAACACTGACAGGTACACATCAAACAGGTAAAAGAGATTTATAATACTGCTAGGTTATAAATAAATAAATAATATATATTTGTGTATTATACATTTATAAATAAATAATCCTGCAGTATTATAATAGATTATAAAATAGATTTATAATACCTATTGGCTTCCAGTTTCCAGCACCAAAGCAGTATGGCAAAGAGTGCAAACAAATGTTGCTTTCTTTTGAAAACAGAAAAGGAAGCAAGCAATTTGCAGCCTTTTTTCCCCTGTCCTTTGCTAACAGAAGGAGTGAAAGTGAATCTGGTTCACTCCATGCCAGAGTGATTTGGGTGTGAATGCCATGCCCAAAGGCTACCACCTACAAGAAGGCTGGGGTGTTCAGACTCCACTGCCAGCAGAAGTCGGCCTCCTTACCTGCCATCGCCTGGGCTCAGTCCCTGCTCCAGTATGCCTGCAGAGGAGGGGACAGTCCCACCCCCGGAGCTGCTTTCAGCCCTAGAGCTCTGGGGAAGGGGCTCTGGGCCAGCTGGCGCCAAGGTGCTGCCATCTGTAGGCGGGAGTGGTGGCTGGAAAGCAGGGGATATGTGCTTTCTATTTAGAGTGCCACCCCGCCGGTGGGCCTGGAAGTCCACAAGCTTCACACCAAAGCTACACAGAGAGAAGAAACAGTCAACACACCATGCAAGCCGACTACCGAGACAGAAGTCCGTCAGTTCACACATGTTAAAACCACACACGGGGACAGCCACCCAAGTTGCCCAGCAAGCAGCAAAGCGGCAAGGACCAGATAAAGGTCATCCCCATTACCAAGGCAAGCGATTCCAATTGGCTTTAAACCTGAGCAAAGCCAATGAACCTGATACTGATCAACATCTGATCAATTTGGGTGTGAGCAGCTGAAAGCAAACAGGCAGGCCTCACCTTAAGTGACATCATGCTAATGTGTTTATTCCCATACTGCCTAATTCCTATCTTAAATCTGTATTTGGGGAAATGAGTGCATAAACTTGAAAACATTTTTCGGTTCAAAAAATAAAACAGATAGCTGGCTCCCTAAGGTCATGTTGACTGGATCAGCTGGCAGGGAGAATCTATCCAGGCAGAGAACTGAGAAGTGTCTGCCATGTGCTAACTGGACTCAAAACACTGCACTTTGTAACTTAAAATATATGAAAGCTAATTTTGTTATAGATAGAATTTGTCATCAGGAAACACTATGGAATGTGTGCATGAGGGTTCAGATAAGTAAAATGTCTGGACAGAAGAAATGTGAATTTTGGAGTAATAGAATGAGAAAGTAAAGCATGTTCCTTTACTATGGGTAAAAAATCCAAAACAAAACAAACAAACAAAACACTCATCTCACTATAGAACTGGGCAATTAAAATAATGTAAAACTACTTCTAGCAATATTATTACATATATGCAAGAAAAGCATGTTACTTTCAACAGGCCTCTTAACTCTTTGCGATACTCGTCAGCATAGTGGCATTCTATCATACACACGTTACAAGTTAGCATCTGAAGACCAAAATCACAGATAGTCTTAATTACCCTTAAATTCCACAAATTGCCCATAGAGAATAGCATATACACACATACTGCTTTTCACTAAGTTCAACATGGCAATTTTTTTTCTCCTAGAATTAACAAATACTGAGTTTTCTCCAGCTGAATATCAAATTCAATGGTCGGCTTCCATTGTAATGCCAAGTTATACCAAAAATGTCTCTTTAAACACCAAATCACACAACTCACTGTGAGGGGTGGGTCGTTCTCATACTCAATCCTGAACAAAAGTACACACTATTTATTTATTTCTTTTCTCTTTTGTTTTCCCCAATCAAGTACATTTAGGTGAATTTGTAACATGTGCATGATGCTGTTCCACTGTAGGGCTTACCACAGACCATCAAGTTAAGCTTGAATGCATATGGTACGAGTGTTAACTAATGAGCTACATACCTACTTTATCATCAGATTAATGCTTGGAATGGCCTACAGCAGAATTCTGGAAACTATCTAAACTCTATCGGTCTTGGGTACACAGGGGGCCACTCTCAAATCCCAAATCCACTGAGCCAGTACCAGATATCACTGGTCACTGGTCTAACAAATGACATCTACTGCTGATTTGCAAGTGAATGGTCGAAACACACCTCTCCTTCTTCACTAAATCCCCTTCCATCACTGCCATGCTGGCTGGCCGTTTCCTCTCCAGGGTCCCCGAATCAGAGTCATTTCCAGTGTGAGATGAGTGATTAGAATTCGGGGTGGCGAGAGGTACAAATGCTTCTGATACGTTAAATTCCACCTCTGCAAGAGAAAATTAAACAAAAGCATGAGACATAGAACACAGAAGTCGAGGGAGCCCTAAGACACTTCCATTGGATCAGGAAAATCATTCTTCAGTCTGCAAGACTCCCCACTATTTCACAAGTGGAAGCCCCCCAGGCATTCTCATCGTTAAGAACGATTTGTAAAACCAATGGGAGGTAACATAAGAGAACAAGAGACAGAGGAGGGGATCCGAGTCAGAACATAAGTTACACAACTCTTCTGCTTTCCCTTTTGTGGAAACAAAAATCCTGGAATACAGAAGAGGATAATAATGAGCACAGAATGAACACAGAATGCTCAATGAGTACAGAATGTTCAAATCTTAGACAGAATGGTAATATTGATTCATCCTTCCAGTCTTTTCACTGGCAACTTCCATGAGGTGTGATTACTGACAATAAGAAGACAGTGATGAAGAAAAGATGGGCCCAGCCCTGATATAATGGGGCTTACATTCCAGGTATCATGGCTACAGGGCAGTTCTGGGGAAAGCAAGCATGGATTCCCAACACTTGCCCAACCAGCACCCCCCAGGGGGGCGATAGGAACCTTTGTGGATTTCAGGACTGTAATAAGCCTGGTTTGAAAATGTATTATCTACAGGATGAAATCCTAATTCTTTTTTTTGAGTTGGAATCTCATTCTGTCACCCAGACTGGAGTGCAGTGGCCACTCCGGTCACCGCAGCCTCGACCTGCTGGGCTCCGGTGATACTTCTGCCTCAGCCTTGCTACCACATCCGGCTGATTTTTTGATTTATTGTAGAGATGAGGTCTTGCCAAGTTGCCTGGGCAGGTCTTGAACCCATGGGCTCAGGCAATCCACTTGCCTTGGCCTCCCAAAGTGCTGGGATTACAGGCTGAGCCACCGAGCCCAGCCAACATCACCTCTTTACAAAGCAATCCCTGGTTCCCATTTCTGAGTTTGTCAAATCTTTCTTCATCCACCTATCTTATTTTTACTTATTTATTTATTTTATTTTTAGAGACAATGTTTTGCTTTGTCACCCATACTGGAGTGATCATAGCTCAGTATAGCCTCAAATTCCTGGGGTTAAGTGATACTCCTGCCTTAGCCCACCAAGTAGCTAAGACCACAGGCACATGTCACTAAGCCTGGCTAATTTTTTTTCATTTTTTAAAGAGATGGGATTTCACTATGTTGCAGCTGGTCTCAAACTCCTGGCTTTAAGCAGTCCTCCTATCTCAGTCTTCCAAAGTGCTAGGATTACAGGCGTGAGCCACTGTGTCTGGCTGCCATCTACCTATCTTCTAATTTGTCATGTACTATAATTTATCTGTTTATGTGGTTGTCTTCTCCAGTGGCCCAGTTCCTTCAAGGAAGACTGCATGTCTCACCAGCAAATATGTGGCATCTAGTGGGTATTCAATGAATATCAGTTGAATATGTTTCAGTGAGACTAACTGAAATACAATATAATATGATTACCATTATGTCAAAATACAAATGCAAATGAACAGAGTCTGGGGAAAAAAACACGAAAAACTGAAGCCAATTGTACAATCATGAAGGGATTACTGATGGATTTTTCCTCTTTAAGAAGGCTTTTATCCTCTTCTCATATTGCTTTGGCAGTCAATGAAAGTGAGTTGATAATTACCTTCAGGGAAGAACCAGTCAGCATGCTGGATAATGGGCTCGATCACTGCAACCACGTGGACAGAGGTAGCAGCTGCCATTTCAGCAAGCGTTCTGCAAAGGAAGTTCACAAAATTGAAATGCTTCCCCTAGGCAGCCTCTAATTTCTACAGGTTGTTATCAGGGCAATTTAATTATTTTCAAAGCATAAAAATTTTAAATACAAATGCAAAATCAAATTCACAAAGTCTTGGCCTATAAACAATCACCCCTACTTGCTTAGTTCACACTGTGGTAATTACAGTGTCCACTGCACTACAGGTTCTTTGAACAGTTAAGCCAATCAATACCAGTGTGTCAAATGCTGGTTTTAAATTTTGTTTTTTGAGTTGGAGTCTCACTCTGTCGCCTAGGCTGGAGTGCAGTAGCATGCTCACGGCCACCCCAGCGTCAACCTGCTGGGCTCTGGCGATCCTTCCACCTCAGCCTTTCAAGTAGCTGAAACTACAGGCATGCACTATCATGTCCAGCTAATTTTTTTGATTTATTGTAGAGAAGAGGTCTCGCCAAGTTGTCCGGGCTGGTCTTGAACCCGCAGGCTCAGGCAACCACTCACCTCAGCCTCCCAAAGTGTTGGGATTATAGACTGAGCCACTGAGCCTGAGCTTTTTTTTTTTTTTGAGTTGAGAGTCTGTCGCTCAGTTTGGAGTGCAGTGGCACGTTCCTGGTCACCGCAGCCTCCACCTGCTGGGCTCAGATGATCCTTCCACCTCAGCCTTCCAAGTAGCTGGAACTACAAGCACATGCTACCATGCCCGGCTGATTTTTTGATTTTATTTAACTTCATTTTTACAATTTGTTATGAAGTCTATTTTGTAAATGAAGACACTGGGTTCCCAAGAAACTTGGTCTCAGTTCTAACTGCCTCAGATCTCTCCCTTCTCTCCTATTATCACTTGGATTTCTTGTCCCACCAGAACATTTTCACCCCATTTTCCAACCAAAGAACAGTTCTAGCTCCTCTCAAATTCTAGTTTAAAATGCAAACTCTGCCTGCAAATTATCCTTCCCATCCCCCACATCCACCTGAGTTTTGGTCAGTCTTCATGCTTTAGAACCCTGCTAGATTCAGGAGGGACCTGTTCTCTCATGTCCTTTCTAATTTTTTTCTTTCTTTCTTTTTTTGAGTTGGAGTCTCACTCTGTCACCCAGACTGGAGTGCAATGGCCGCTCCCGGCCACCGCAGCCTAGACCTGCTGAGCTCCGGTGATCCTTCCGCCTCAGCCTTCCGAGTAGCCAGAATTACAGGCATGCGCTACCACGCCCGGCTGATGTTTTGATTTATTGTAGAGATGAGGTCTTGCTGCCCAGGCGGGTCTCGAACCCGCGGGCTCAGGCAATTCACTCACCTCAGCCTCCCAAAGGCGCGGGATTACAGGCTGAGCCACCGAGCCCGGCCCAATTTTTCTTTTTTAAAGACATACTATTTGTCCTTTGATTCACAAGACCTTTTCATGTATTCTGGATATTTGTGGAAGAACTTTTTCCTATTTAATGAATTCCTTTTGTTTAAGATGTTTTCTGACACATACGAGTTTCTGTTATTGAACCAAATCTATCAATTTTAAATTTATTGCTTTTTGTACTGCTTTTAGGCTTTTAGTTACCTTTGTATATCTATTTATCTTTATTTATTTACTTTTTGAGTTGGAGTCTCAGTCTGTCACTCAGGCTGGAGTGCAGTGACAGGATCATGGCTCACTGCAGCCTCGACCTCCTGGTCTCAGGTGATCCTTCCACATTAGCCTCCTGAGTAGCTGGGACTACTGGCGTGTACCACCATGCCTGGCTGATGTTTAATTTTTGGTAAAGACAAGGTCTCACCACATTGCTCAGACTGGTCTTGAACTCCTGGGCTCAAGCAGTCCTCCTGCCTCAGCCTCCCAAAGTGCTAGGATTATAGGCATGATTCATCATGGTCAGTCTACTTATCTTTAATTTTGCTTTATATTATTAGATTTTTATTTTATTTTTCTGAGTTGGAGTCTCACTTCATTGCCCAGGCTTGAGTGCAGTGGTACACTCACGGTCACCCCAGAGTCGATCTGCTGGGCTCCAGCGATCCTTCTGCCTCAGCCTTCCAAGTAGCTGGAACTATAGGCGCGTGCTATCATGCCCAGCTAATTTTTTATTTATCGTAGAGATGAGGGCTCGCCAAGTTGTCCAGGCTAGTCTCAAACCCATGGGTTCAGGCAAACCACTCACCTCAGCCTTCCAAAGTGCTGGGATTATAGCCTGAGCTACTGAACCCGGCTTACTATTAGATTTTTAAATATAATCTTCTAAATATAAATGCTTTCTGATACAAGACAGGGCATACATGAGTAAGTGAATGAAAAAAAGACTTTGAAATTCATACAGTCACTGTACTTTATTTTTTTTGAGTTGGAATCTCACTGTCCCCCAGACTAGAGTGCAGTGGCCGCTCCCGGCCACCGCAGCGTCCACCTGCTGGGCTCCGGTGATCCTTCTGCCTCAGCCTTCCAAGTAGTTGGAACTACAGATGCACACTACCACGCCCGGCTAATTTTTTTGATTTATTGTAGAGATGAGGTCTCGCCTGCCCAGGAGGGTCTCGAACCCGCGGGCTCAGGCAATCCACTTACCTCAGCCTCCCAAAGGCGCAGGATTACAGGCTGAGCCACCGAGCCCGGCTGAAATTCATACAGTCACTGTACTTTTAATGGCAACTTGAATGGTTCATCATTTTACAAAGTTGACTGGCAGGAATGGAAGGCAGGGAAGGGATGGTTAAGGATACAGGCTCAGTAACTAGCACTTGGGCGTAACCTTTAGCAAATTATTTGTCCTCTCTAAGATCCAGCATCCTCATCTGCAAAAATGAGGACAATAGTACCTGCTTCAAAAGGTTATTTGTAGCCAGGTGCAGTGGCTCACACTTGTAATCTCAGCACTTTGGTAGGCCAAAGTGAGAGGACTGCCTGAGTTCAAGGGTTCGAGACCAGCCTAGGCAACTTGGTAAGACCTCATCTCTACAATAAATCAAAAAATTAGCCGAGTATGGTGGTGCATGCCTGTAGTCCCAGCTACTTGGAAGGCTGAGGCAGAAGCATCGCCTGAACCCAGCAGCTTGAAGCTGAGGTAGTCATGAGCATGCCACTGTACTCTAGCCTGGGTGACATAGTGAGACTCCAACAACAACAAAAAAGGGCTGGGATCAGTGGCTCACGCCTGCAATCCCAGAACTTTGGGAGGCTGAGGTGAGAGGATTACCTGAGCCTAGGGATTCGAGACCAGCCTGGACAACATGGTGAGACTTAGTCTCTATAATAAATAAACAAACTAGCTGGGCATGTGGCTCATGCCTGTGGTTCTAGCTACTTGGAAGGGTGAGGTGGAAGGATCACTCGAGCCCAGCAGGTTGAGGCTGTGGTGGCTGTGATCCTACCACTGCACTCCAGCCTGGGTGACAGAGTGGGACTCCAACTAAAAAAAAAAAAATTATTTGTGAAGACTAAGTGAGGTCGATCCCCCTGAACCATCTCCTCTATTCAGTCCTCATTTCTCAATGCCAGCAAAATTATCTCTCTAAATGCAATTTAATCAAGTCATTCTTCTGCTTAGGAACCTTGATGACTCCCCCATGACCCCAAAATAAGTATCAAACACCTCAGCAGGATATGTGAGGCTCTTCATAACCGGGCTCTGGCCTTCCCAGTTAGAGTCTTATCTTCCTTATCTTCAGGGTTGTCAAGAGACCATGACACCCCTGAATGCTGGCCCTTTTATGCCTGCGATGCCCTGGACCATGCAGATCCCAGCTGTAGGAATCCACTAACTCGTCAAGGGACACCTCAAGTGCCACTTCCTAACCAGAACTTTCCTTGAATTTCTCAGCCTGAATTAAGTTCCTTCATCTGTGTTGCCATCATACTTTATAATATCTATGATATTAAGGGTGGCAGCATATGCCATCCCAAAATATGCCCCTTTGGCATAAGGATTATCTTGAGTTAAAGGCACTTGAAAAACATCGGATGCAAGAAAGGTGCTCCAACAGGAGATAAACTATCACATGAAAAGTGGCCTATTTACATGAGGAGGAAAGAAACATTCTTAGCAACAGAGACAGGGAATTGAGGCTGAGAGACATCTCTATAAACAAACTTTGTTAAACTAATCCTTATCTATCTTCCTAGTATTTTCTTCACAATTAGCTCCCCTAGCTCAAGCCCCTCTGTCTTGTCACGTTTTCATAATTTACTACTTTTTGTCTGAGTTAGTATATAAGCGTTTGGCTCTAATTGCTTCATTGGGTCTTCATTTTCCTATGGGGGCTTCTATGTACATGTAAAAATTTCCTATAAATCTGTTTAACGGCGGGGCTCGGTGGCTCAGTCTGTAATCCCGTGCCTTTGGGAGGCTGAGGTGAGTGGATTGCCTGAGCCTGTAGGTTCGAGACCCGCCTGGGCAGCGAGACCTCATCTCTACAATAAATCAAAAAATCAGCCGGGCATGGTAGCGCATGCCTGTAATTCCGGCTACTCGGAAGGCTGAGGCAGAAGGATCGCTGGAGCCCAGTAGGTCGAGGCTGCGGTGGCCAGGAGCAGCCACTGCACTCCAGTCTGGGTGACAGAGTGAGACTCCAACTCAAAAAAAAAAAAAAAAAAAAATCTGTCTTACATAAATTTAATTCTCAGGCTGGCCAGAGACCCTAAGAGGGTAGAGGTAAAGTTTTGCACTCTCCAACAATACCACACACAACTACACAGATGTGTGTGTATATCTAATCACTGGACAGTAACCACTGAGCTGCTTAACTGCCCAAGAGCAGAGGTTTATACACCAATGTGTGACCAGCATCAGGGAGAGCATCCAGGTCAGAGCTGGGTTCCAAGAATGTCAGCTGAATGGAAAAATAACTTCAAAACACCCTGAGGTACACCTTAAACTAGAATGGATAGCTTGAGTTATATTCTATTTGTGCTATCAGGTGGAAAGAAGAAATTGAAATGATATGATATGAGGAACAATTACTTACCCTTCATTTTTGGCCCATAACAAGTTAGGGCCTAACACAATTGCAATGTTGCTGGGAGTCATTTTATTAACATCACTGGTCTGAGCAAGCTTTGCAAGGAACTTGATTAAATACCTATGGAATAAAAGAGAAGAAAAAAATATTTCTCCTCTGAAATATTTGCAGAATATTCTCTTATTGCCCAGGTGTTCAATCTCAGGCTGCTAAGGTTCTAACTGATGTGTGTTCCTGAATCAGAATCTGGCTCATGTTAAGCACTTCACAAATTTTTTGTGTTGTCTCAGAGAACAGACTAATTAGGGCTCAGAAAAGGAAAGTAGCTCAAAATGTAAATTTCAATGATTCAACCTTTATTTGTTAGTATTTCTTATCCATTTATCCTTTGTGCTTTATCTATTCTACTCTCAAATAAATTACCAGACAATTAATAGTGGGCTCAGTATGATTTTAATACAAAATTAGAAGCATAGGTATATTGCGTAAAGGAAGCTGTATTTGAAAACCTTTATTTGCAATTATAAAATATCCAATTTAGCATATAGATATACTCTTTCATATATAAGTACAGTAGTATAAAAGCAAAAAATTAAGAACCTATCAATAGGGAGCTAGATAAATAAATCACAGTATATCTAAACAGTAGAGTACTACGCAATCATCAGTACAGAATTAATTTTGGCTGGGACTCGTGGCTCATGCCTATAATCCCAGCACTTTGGGAGTCTGAGGCAGGAGGACTGATTGAGGCTAGGAGTTTGAGACCAGCCTGGGCAATAAGTTTGAGACAAGACCTCGTCTCTACAAAAAAAATACACAAAAATTAGCCAGACGTAATGACATGCGCCTGTAGTGCCAGCTCCTAAGGTAGGTGAGGTGGAAGGATCACCTGAGCCCAGGAGGTCAGGCTGTAGTGAGTCATGATCATGCCACCCACTGAATTCCAGCCTGGGCCACAGAGTGAGACTCTGACTCAAAAATAAAACTCACTTTAAGCCAGGCAAGGTGGCTCACATCTGTAATCCCAGCACTTTGGGAGGTGGAGGCAAGAGGATTATCTGAGCTCAGGGGTTCGAGACCAGCTTGTGCAACATGGCGAGATCTCGTCTCTACAATAAATCAAAATATCAGCCAGCCATGGTGGCACATGCCTGTGGTTCTGCTACTTGGAAGGTTGAGGCGGAAGGATCACCTGGGCCCAGCAGGTCGAAGCTGCAGTAGCTGTGAGCATGCCACTGCACTCCAGCCTGGGCGACAGAGTGAGACTTCAACTCAAAAAAAAAAAAAAAAAAATTCATTTTGTACTCTTTAGTCAAAAATTAATTTTGTATTGACACAGGAAAATCTCTAAGATGTATCAGCAAATACATTAAGATGGTAAGCAAAGAAGGCAAGGAGGAGAATGATATATACAATATACACTACCATTTGGTTTTTAAAAAATGGGAAGAAAAAATACATATGCACACATATATATTTACATATTTGTTTATATATACATTAATTCTTGCTGAGATGCATATAAGAAACTGTAAACACTGCTTGCATCGCAGGAGAGGAACTAGGTGGCTGGGGAATGGAAACAGGAGGGAGATTTTTCACTGTAAACCTTTTGAATTTTGAAGCACAGGAATGTATTCCCTATTCAAAACAAAACAATAAAAACTATAGAGTAAAATGAACAAAATAAAAGGCCATAACCCAACATACTGAGAATTACTGAGTTCCCACTATTATACACTGAATAGATTAAGAGAATCTGCAAGCCGGGTGTGATGGCTCACATCTATAATCCCAGCACCTTGGGAGGTCAAGGTGAGAGGATTGCCTGAACCCACAGGTTCGAGGCCAGCCTGCACAACTTAGTGAGACCTCATCTCTACAAAAAAAAAAAGTATCTGCAATTCCAAGTTGGATATGTTAATCAATAAGGGATGTTATAAATACCAAGCCACTTGTAAGGCAGGGTGACACTTCAGGTGTTAAAAGGGAATATTTAGCTTAGCTTAGTAAAAAGCCCAAGACTAAATTTAATGCTTTTTTTGTTTGGTTTTAAATGACTATTTATTCCCTGGGGCCACCTTTTTCTTTTCTCTATGATTCTTCAAAGTTACATTTTAAGTCAAAAGGAAAACAGAAGTTAAATTCTAAAAAATTTAGCGTGGAAAAGCTTCTGGAAATATAGTTATTTCATAAAGTAATATCTAATCTCTATTCCTTGAAATTTTATTTAGAATGACTAATATTCTGTTTAAAATAAATTATGCAGCATATACGGAAGATATTAGAAAGTACAACTACTGATTAATTTGCCTTTTATATATTGGACGATTTAGACTCTGAACCTAATATACAATTTTTTTTTTTTGCCAATAGCTCCAGTGGTAAAATAAGAAGACAATTTATGTTTTAATGCCAGACATGATACTGAAGCTTCAGATTCATAACAATGATAAATATCAATTCCTATCCCACCAGCCCCAAGTTACTCTCCAGGGTTTTGTTTTGTTTTGTCCTTAATGTGCCAAGCATGCTTGAATTAAATGACCTCTCTACTGGGGACTAAACCTATCTTCATTACAGAGTCATTGCAGCTAAATCATACATACCTAAAGTTAACAAAATTTTGAGATGGCAACTTCTGACAAGTTCTCCATAAATCTTGAAGTTTTTTATCTTGATCCTGCACACTGAGAAAAAAAAATTTATGCCTAACAATTTATTAAAATATTATTATTAACTGCATATTAACAATGATGCTTCCATTTGACAGAGAAAACACAGTAGGAAAACAGCACAGATTTTGGAAATAAACAAATTTAGAGTCAAATACAACTAACTATTTGAACTCTGAACAATTAAGTTAACCTCACCAAGACTCAGTCTCCTGATTTGCAAACCAGGATAAGAGTGTTGATTCTGCTGAATGACTTCAAGATGTCAGTAGTACAACCATATAAAGCCACCCAGACCAATGCTTGGCACACAGGAGACAAGATACTACTAAAAATTCTGTCCAGAAAATATGTATATTAATGAATGGCTCCATGGAGCCCAGATTCTCCTACCCTAACTGCAGCCCAGCCACAGATCAGCTAGCCACACCCGCAGGCACCCAGATCTCTGGGCCTTTTCTTGCTTTCAACACTGCTCACAGGCTCCAGATGAAGAAGCACACTTCGACTGTGAAGCAATTACGAGAGCTCTTGAACCACACAGTTGCAACATACACACTGTCAGAAACAAAAATGGGATGAAGAGAAGCATGTACAGCAGTCAACTCTGCTCACTAGGGACAGAGTGCTAGAAGTTGCTAGTTGCCGCCACAACATCACTTGAACCATCCTCCAAAACTGAACCATTCTTGAGAGTTACGGATAGAAGTTAAACAATTATACTTTTGAGGTCAGTCGATGTGTCACTGAGGTGGAGGTCCATTTGATGTTTCCTAACTATGAAATCAAAATACCAAACACACCCTTTACAAATTTATTTCTTACAGGGACATGTTTAGAAGTCTCAAAATAGAAGAGCTGAGGTTAGAAGGGGTGAAGAAGGCTATTCAATAAAAGAAGTCCTAGAACTCTCCCCTATTTGACACTGATTGTTAGGTTCCATTTAATTCAGTCACATAAACATTAATATTGACAGCAGGCCAGGCACCAGGCTGGATTCTAACAACACAATAAAAACTAAGAATTTGTCTCTCAACACCATCTACTGGGGACAAAGTCTCTCATTCCAGTTAGAGAGGAAAGCTCAAACGCAAACACCTGGTTAAAGTGAGAAGGGATGGATTCAGAAGCGTAATTGATGAGAACAAATTGCTCCTATCTAATCATGGCCTGTCTGAGAGGAACTGGCAACAGTGTCTGGAGATGGGAGAAGGGCATATGAGAGGATGTGAGATTTGTTCCTATTCTCTTAAGGGTGAAGAATTAGTCACCTCGGAGAGGAAGCCAGTTAGAACCATGAGGGAAAAGGCTACAAGGAAGGCCAGTCAGCTGAAAAGAAGCTTCTACAACTTTTTAAACAAGGCTGTCCTGCTTAAAATCAACTATCTCCTAGACAGACTGAAGATGAGAGTGAAGGGAAAGTGGCAAAAAAATAGAAACACAGCATTGGGTCAGACAGGCTTGGGTCTGAATTCTAACTCTGTCAATTACTTGCTACTACTTTGGCAACATTCCTTCCCAAACCTTGGTTTCCTCATCTGTAAAATGAGGATAACATCTGCCTTTTATGATATTAATTAAGGATTACAGGAGGTAATGAGTATAAAGACTAGTACAATACTTAGCACATAGTAAAATGCTCAGTAAATGTTAACTATTATTAATAACATCACCATTAGCCCGGTACGGGGGCTTACACCTATAATCCCAGCACTTTGGGGGGCAGAGGTAAGAGGACTGCCTGAGCTCCGGGGTTCAAGACCAGCCTGGGTAACTTGATAAGACCTTGTCTCTATAACCAATCAATCAATCAGTCAATAAGCTGGGCCTGGTGGTGTGTGCCTGTGGTTCCAGCTACTTGGAAGGCTGAGGTATGAGGTAGAAGGATTGCCTGAGCCCAGCAGGTTGAGGCTGCAGTGGACGTAGGCATGCCACTGCACTCCAGCCTGGATGACAGTGAGATTCTGATTCTAAAACAACAACAAAAATAATAATAATATCACCATTACATAGTTGACTCTTGAACAACACAGGGTTCACTTATATGCAGACTGTTGTTTTTCAATAAATATATTGGAAATTTTTTTTTTTTGAGTTGGAGTCTCACTCAGATGCCCAGACTGGAGTGCAGTGGCCGCTCCCGGCCACCGCAGCCTCGCCTGTCAGGCTCTGGCGATCCTTCCGCCTCAGCCTCCCGAGTAGCCGGAATTACAGGCGTGTGCTACCACGCCCGGCTGATTTTTTGATTTATTGTAGAGATGAGGTCTCGCTGCCCAGGCGGGTCTCAAACCCGCGGGCTCAGGCAATCCACTCACCTCAGCCTCCCAAAGGCGCGGGATTACAGGCTGAGCCACCGAGCCCAGCTGGAAAATTTTTTTGAGATTTGTGACTATTTGAAAAACCCATAGATGAACTGCCACCCTGGGACAGCAAGATGAATCCCTCTTCTTCCTCAGTCTATTCAACATGAAGATGACAAGAATGAAAACCTTTATGATGATCCACTTTCACTTAATGAGTGGTATGTACAAATATTCTCTTTCTTATGATTTTCTTTTCTCTAGCTTACTTTACTGTAATAATACAGAATATAATACATATAACTCACAAAATGTGTTGACTATATCATCAATAATGCTTCCGGTCAACAGTAGGTTATTAGTAGCTAAATATTAGTAGTTAATTTTTTTTTTGAAAAATAGTATATTTAAAAAGTAAATTAAAGAGAGAGAGAGGGTAAATCTATTTCTCAAGGGAGAGAAAGGGCCAGATGTCTGAAGGAAACGTGGCAGTAGTTAACTTTTAAAGTCAAAAGTTATATGTGAATTTTGGACTGTGCACAGAGTTGGTATCCCTAACCTCTGAGTTGTCCAAGGGTCAACTATACATATACATATATAGAGAGGGTTTTTTGGAGTCAAAGTTTCACTCTGTCACCCAGTCTAAAATACAGTGGCATGCTCATGGCCACAGCAGCCTGGACCAGTTACTTGGTTTAGGCAATCCTTCCACCTCAGCCTTCCAAGTAACTTGAACCACAGGCATGTGCCACCACACCCAGTTGATTTTTTGATGTACTGTAGAGATGAGGTCTCGTCATGTTGCCCAGGTTGGTCTCGAACCCATGAGCTCAGGCAATCCTCTCACTTCTGCCTCCCAAAGTTCTAGGATTATAGACATGAGTCACCGTGCCCAGTGGTCAACAATATATTACTGCACTGCTGAGTTTGCATGCAGCTTGACAGGCACACTGCCATTGGTCAGTATGACACTTGTCCCCTGTAATAGTTTTCATCAATATAAAGGGGGCTTGAGATCAGCTAATCCATTACATGAGTACCAATATATGTCTTCATCCACATAAATCACATAAATTTAAGCCAACACACAAGCCCAGCACAGTGGCTCACACCTGTAATTCCAGCACTTTGGGAGGCGGAGGCGAGAGGACTGCCTGAGCCCAGGGGTTTGAGACTAGCCTGGGCAACCTGGCAAGACCTCATCTCTACAATAAATCAAAAATTAGCTGGGTGTGGTAGTGCACACCTGTGTGGTTCCAGCTACTTAGAAGGCTGAGCCAGAATTGCCTGAGCCCAGCAGGCTGAGGTTGTGGTGGCCATTAGCGTACTACTGCACTCCAACCTGGGTGACAAAGTGAGATTCCAACTAAAAAAAAAAAAAACAAAAACAAAACCTAACACATAAGCGGTGACCTTCCTATACTAATAATTATAATACTCAATATTTTAATTCTAAACATAAACAAGCACTAGAACACACATTATTTAACAAATATACTATTTTTAATGTTATTTTATAATCCCCAAAAGTAAAATGATTTGCAAATAGGGCACACTATCACATCATTCCGTTAAACTTTTAAAACTCCGTGTTCTTTAAACTTACCTCGCAACCTGTGTCCACTCTTCATACAGATTAAAAGTCATCAAAGGTTCAGGCAATTCCCGTAAATAGGACTTCAAGGCACCTGAAATCATTAACACTCTTTTTGAGTATGAAAAGTGGTTAGGCTGGGAATCTCAGGACCTATTATTTTGCAAATTAAAATTATGTCAATTATAATATTCCAGGGTATATATTTGTATATATAACAAATCATAATTCGGCAGGAATGCTTAGAGAATGAAGTACTAGTAAAACAAATTCAGGCTCTTACAAAAATATACTGAGAGGTCAACAGAAATTAAAATTAGTTTTAAAACCATCCTTTTAACATAATTTCTTCAGGTAGATATAGATTTGGATGTGTCAAAGGAGGGAAGAAAATACAAGTATGTGTCTAAAATGTCTGCATTATAAGCTACTTTCATCCTTACTTAATAATTAGGAAAACTGGCCAAGTGCGGTGGCTCAAGCCTGTAATCCTAGCACTTTGGGAGGCCAAGGTGAGCTGACTGCCTAGGTTCTAGAAGAGCCTGGGCAACTTGGCAAAAAAAAAAATTTAGGAAAACAAAAAAAAGGAATAGAAAAGATGTGTGTGTATATTAACATTATATATACATTAAATAATTTATTTTTTTTGAGTTGGAGTCTCACTGTGTCGCCCAGGCTGGAGTACAGTGACACGCTCCCAGTCACTGTAGCCTCGACCTCCTGGGCTCAGGCGATCCTTCCGCCTTAGCCTTCCAAGTAGCTCAGCCTTCCAAGTAGCCAAAACTACAGGCGTGCATTACCACGCCCAGCTAATTTTTTGATTTATCTTAGAGATGAGGTCTCACCCTGTTGCCCAGTCTGGTCTCCAACCCATGGGTCCAGGCAATCCTCTTGCCTCAGCCTCCCAAAGTGCTGGGATTATAGGCTTGAGCCATCACACCCAGCCACATTAAAGAATTTCATCAGGAGACCATTTCCATTTTGTCACTTAAACCTATAATTAAAACTGGATTTTTAACTGAGGATCTATCTGAGACAGGATTCACTCATCCTTGGAGCTTACCTGCTACAGCATGGGGGTCTGAATAGAATTCATCCAGGTGAGAAGTAGAACAGTCTAAAGCAGCTTTAAGTTTCTTTAACTTGGAGGCCCCAGCCCCAATTCGGAAAAGACCCTAAAAACAATGAAAGGTCATTAGCATCAAGGGCAGGTTGGGAGTCTTACACTAAACACCATACAGTTTGATGGAAGGGAAATCCCAACTTTAGCACATCTTGTCTATGACAGCAGCAATAATGCCTGCCTGGCAGGGTTGTCAGAAGGAAGGAAGAGAGCCAAGCACAAGCGTCAGGCAGAGATTAGTCCACTTTTAATCAATGTTAGCTCTTACCCTGCTTCATTACTAAAATACATATGCCTAGCAGAAATCTTTTTTTTTTTTTTGGAGTTGGAGTCTCACTCTTGTTGCTCACGGCCACTGCAGCCTCGACCTACTGGGCTCAGGCAATCCTTCCGCCTCCGCCTTCCAAGTAGCTGGAAATACAGATGCACACCACCATGCCCAGCTAGTATATTTTTGTGATTTATTGTAGAGAGGAGGTTTCACCAAGTTGCCCAGGCTGGTCTTGTACCCGCGGGCTCAGGCAATCCTCTCGCCTCAGCCTCCGAGTGCTGGGATTATTCAGGCTGAGCCAGCGTGCCTGGCCCCTAGTAGAAATCTATCTAAAAGCTTTTACTACTTCCACAAGACTAACTGCTATAAGTTTTCTAAATTTAGAATTTTTTTTTCAATTGACATTCTGGAACTGAGTGTGGTGATTCACACCTGTAATCCCAGCACCTTGGGAGGCCAAGGCAGGAGGACTGCTTGGGGTTCCGACCAGCCTGAGTAACACAGCAACAGCCCATCACTACAAAAAATAAAAAATTAACCAGCTATGGTGGCACACACCTGTAGTCCCAGCTACTTATGGAGGCTGAGGCAGGAGAGTTGCTTAAGCCAAGGAGTTTGAGACTGTAGTGAGTTAATATCAACCCACTGTACTCCAGTCTGGGCAACAGAGTGAGACTCAATCCTCTCTAAAAAGAAAAAGCATAATTGATGTTTAAAGAAAAAGTGTTAGAAAAGGCTGCTGATCACTTTCACTGACCTAAATGTTACTTGGAAAAGAGAGAAAAATAATGCATGAAGAGTCAACCAAGACAGGCATGAGTTTTAAGGCAGGGTTCTAAGAAAGCCAAAATGTCGTGGTTTCCAGGTACTGACTAGATAATTCTCTGTTGGGGGGGCTGTCCTGTGCATTGCAGGATGTTCAGCAGCATCCCTGGCCTCTACTACTAAATACCACAAGCACCTCCCCTTCTCAGTTGTCAATCAAAAATATCTCCAGACCTTGGCAAACATCTCCTGGGGAGTAAATTTGGCCCTAGATGAGAAGCACTGATCCAGGCTATTAGAAGTTGAGGTCACACTGTGGGGGAAGGGAAGTGACCAAAAGTAAACACAAGGAGGACTTCTGGAGTATTCCTAGATCTGGGTGCTGATCACATGGGTGAGTTTAGGTGCGAAAATTCACCAAGCTGCTCACCTATGACATGTGTACTTTTCTGTATGTACATTGTATTTCAATGAAAAGTTTTACAAACAACAACAACAACAGACTTACATTTTGATTCTGGCTCTAACCTAGTGTGAACTCCCTGTGTGCTAATTTCCTTATCTGTTTAAGAAGAGAAATGAGAACTGCCTTACTTGGTTTATGGGGATTTGAGGGGTAAGAATCCCGTAAAATTAAGTATGTAAATGCTCTCCCACCCTCAAAAGTTGCATAGTACTGCACAAATGTGAAATTCTTAATACAGGTGCTTGCTCCTAAAAACTAAGGAAGCACTGTCCCGTTATCACAATCACAACCAGAGTTTAAAACAAAATAATTAGGACAAAAAAGATCAGAATGCACTGCAAGTAGAAAAGGTAAATATCGTTCAGTAAAATCTTTGTTTCATGCACAGACAGGCAGGTATAATGTACAAGGTCACGATTTTAAATGTGGGTCATGGTGACAAAAGTCTGAGAGCCACTGGTCTATACAAAACTGACAGTGTAATTAAGGGAGGGTTGAGTGTGTAAGGCAGCCGGGAGGAGCATGGTTCTCTGGGCACAAGAAAGGGCATGGGAACTAGTCATGCAAGACCACAAAGGCCTCCTTACCTCTTCCTTCATACCCGTCTCCAGGAGCAGCATGACACAGGCTTCAATGGGAAGCGCAATCTCGCGCCCACTCCGCTTCAGGTGTTCCTCCAAAGGAGTCCCGAAGGCTGGCTTTTCTGCCCACTTATCTACAGTGGCAAATTGTTCAGTAAGACACAGAATAATCTCATGGCATTACCAAGCTATTTTCTTCCCCAAACTACCACAGGGGCTTCTCTAGCAGATTGGTAACTGAGGCTCTGGGAAAAGAGGATACATCTGTTCTATTCGCTTTTGCTATTTACCATCTACGGGAGCACAAACTATGTGCCAGGCTGAGACGGTTACTTGTGGAACAGAAGCCTTGAGCATGCCTATATGGCACCCAACATGAGCTGCCCAGTAGAAGCTGCAATGGCGCTCTTCACCTGTGCCACGCCACATGAACACACGTCAGGCAGGCTGCTTTGCACTAAAATGGAGGAGTCATTGGAAAACACTGTTTTCGTTGAAAAGAAATTTATTCTAGCCATGCAAAGCAGCACTGGTCTTCTAGCTAGAGTACAAGAAATAGATTCCTTTACTGTGAAAATGGAAACAATCTCTGAAAACTTCAGACACAAGTCAAGCATTTGTCGTACAAAGCTGGAGATGGTCAATGTGAACTCATATCAAATGCAACATCTCCATGACATGCAGTGCTTCAGAATGCCGCATCCCCAAACAGGTCCAAAAATTTCTGAGTGGAAAAAAAATGCAGTATCTGAAGCCCCAAAGCAGCTGAGGCTGAAGGTTGTGCTGACAGCAGTAAAGCAATATTTTATATTATTTTTAGGTCCTGTGAGGCAGCTTAGCAGGAATACAAATAATAAAGCAATACAACAGAAAGAAGAATTTAGAAAATGGATATATTAAATTAGAATAAGCAGTATCAAGTTGGGTTTGGCCTGCCTGTGGGAACTGTAGAGATCTAATACTGTCTGAGAAGCTCACAGAAGCAAAAGAGGGTGCAAACTGCTCCAGGGAGAAATACTTAATTCTTTCCAACAACAGGAAAGGCTCACATCCTTCTTGGCACCATTAATAGACCTTTGTCCCTAAACCCCTTTGCTACTAGAAAGCTGGGTTGGAAGAAGGCAATATTTACTCTGGTGTGTCCTCTCACACATACTCTCGGCCTACGACACAGCAAGGTACAGGCCCTCACAAAATCTGCATGTGGGGAAAGGAAGAAAAATGAAATCCCACAAATTCACAGACCTGAGAGCTCATGAAAAGCTAAAAATGAATGGAAAGAGCAAGTGAGGAAAAGGCTGAAGAAAGAGGTGAGGGGAAGGGAGGTAGTGGACAGGAACAGGAAGCAGGCCACTGTCAAGATTGTCAGGAGCCCTCCTCATCTCTGACCCGGCCCCAGGCCCAGCCCCAGTCCAGTGGAATTTGATAGAAAAAGCATCCGGGGGCCTGGCCCTTCCCAGAAGACAGAGCTCTGTGGTAATCCTCTCAGAGATCAAACTACCTAGAATATTTTGCCCCTTTTAAAAAAAATAATGATCCTCAACACAGGCTGAAAAAGGCCACATGACCCTTTCCTTAGGGGATATACTAGAATCACCCAGGGGAGTTCTACAAATTACACCTGGAATCACCTTCACCACAAACTCGACCCTGTAATGCTGAAGGGCAGGTATACTCCTAACCTCTGCTAGAACTTTCTAATAATCACTGAACAGAATGTGCCTAATACCCCACCCAACCCCCTGGGTACAAGTGGAGACAGAGGGCACAAGTGAGACCCACTGACCTAGATGCAAGTTGTGAGGCAAATCACCTCAGGTGCTAGCCTCTCCAACAACAGACCTACTATGTGCCAGGGACTGCAGTAGGTGCATAAAGTTCACAGAGACTTCCCACCCAAAAGGGGAGAGCAACTGAATTGTGAAGGAGACACAAGACATACATATAAACATGTAACAGTCAGTAGCAAGACAAGTTTGCTAAGTAAGACGTGGCAGATCAATGGTATAGACAAAGGTCGCAAACACAATTGGCTACAGGGGCTGGATAGGTAGCACAGGTGTGTGAATTATGCTGAGAGCACATGGTCTGCCAAAAAGTGGCAGCCGCTCCTCAGCACTAGACCAACGTTGCCATGTGGGAAAGCAAACCCAGCATCATGAGAAATTTCTGATGACTTCAAGAGAAGCCAGAAATCAGGATTGTTACATGAAAGCATCTGGCTTTTAAATGATGGCAACTAACTTTTAAAAAATGTTTAACAAGATATGGCTGTTTGCGACTTCTGGTGTAGACCATAAATGCTAGTGTAGTTCAGGAGGCAATGTGTTCACTGTGGCTTCAGTTGTCAGAGAAGCTTCTAAAAGGAGGTGAGCTTGGAGGAGGGTCTCATAAGATGGACAGGAATTAAATAGGCTGAGAAATGGGCAAACACATTTTGTTGAGGGCAATAGGCTGAGAAAAGACCAGGGAATTTACATCTTATCCCAAGCTCACATAACAAGGTGGTGAGAGCATGAGGCAGAGTGGGCCAGTGGAAACTCAGAGGAAGGCAAGGCACAGGGCAAAACAGACAGAACCCAGCAACAGGGGTGGAGATAGGAAGGAGAAGAGGGCTCCAAGATTTCAGACCTGGCCTGTTTGGAGAAAGGTGGTATAAGGCAGACAAGGAGGAGAAAGGGATAGCTGGAGTGATGGGAGAATCATTTTCCTTTTTGAGTTTAGGATGAGAGCCAGTCATCACAGGGAATTGATGCTTAGGAGGTTGTGTGAATTAAAATGTAGATAAGAGGTACAGCTGGAAAAGGGGACAAGAGAGACAGGAAGAGAGAGAACATAGGGCAAAAACTGAACCTAGCTGGGCTCGGTGGCTCAGCCTGTAATCCCAGCGCTTTGGGAGACTGAGTTGAGTGGATTGCCTGAACCCATGGGTTCGAGACCCGTCTGGGCAACTTGGCGAGACCTCATCTCTACAATAAATCAAAAATCAGCCGGGCATGGTAGCGCATGCCTGTAATTCTGGGTACTCAGAAGGCTGAGGTGAAAGGATTGCTAGAGCCCAGCAGGTTGAGGCTGTGGTGGCTGGGAGTGGCCACTGCACTCCAGTCTGGGCGACAAAGTGAGACTCCAACTCAAAAAAACCCCAAAAAAACCTGAACCTCAGAAAAGGCTGACTTTTGGGGTGAACACAAAAATGGAGGAAGGCAGAGTCCTAACAATGAAAGAAGACAATCAAGTGAAATGAGGAAAAACATTTTAACAAGGAAGAGATGGCCCATACCATGTCAAATACTAGGATCTGACAAGAAGTCACTGGTCCTTTGGGAACTGCAATATAGATATAGATATAGATATAGACAGATACACACACACACACACACACACATATATATATATTTTTTCTAAATAGCACAGTGATTGAAAGTAGAAATCAGAATAAGATACTGGGTTAAGGGGTGAGAATTGTAAGAAAATGGAGGTGGCAGGTGAAAAGGGAACATTTGAAGAACCTACCAGAAAAATGAAAGAGGATAAGATTAATAGGGACACTGTGTTCAGGGCAGGAAGATACCGAGTAACCACCAGCTGACTGTGAATGTGAACTGAAGTCCACGAGGGTATAAGGGTAGCAGTGGCAGGTCACATATTTTTTTACAGTAAGGACACTCTTACTGAAAAAGAGAAGATGACAAAGAGGAAATAAGATGAAGGCAAGAAGCAGGTACAAGGACAGGCAAGTGGAAGGAGTTGAACTGCAGCTCGATGAAGGGTGACCTCAGCAAGAAAGACGACTCACACTCCTCCATCAGCTATCCCCACCACACTCCAGCATCCCTATTCCATCCTAGCTCTCCCCTGCCCCAAGGCTTTCTGACATATTTCTCTAGGGAAAATAGCCTTGGGTGAAAAAAATAGAATGGGTTTTTTTTTGTTTTTTTTTTAAACAGTATTGCTGAACACAGCCAATCTTCGAGTTTTTGTGCTTGTTAGTTAACTCTTCCAAATCAGACTCTAAGCCACTCAAAGGCTAAAATGATGATATGTCTACTATTCTGTCCCATGCAGGGCCCAGCCCACAGCAGGTATCTCATAAATTCATATTCTTGGTGCTCTGAACTTGCCCAGCAAGTCTGTCCCTAGGAAGGTGGAACATTTCCTAGCAGCTTCCTTCCTTTGCACTATGACTCAACACCAGCCTCCACCAACTAGGAAACTAGATTCTTTAGGAAAGCAAAGGTCAAGGAAATCAGACATACTGCACAGGAGATTGCTGAAGACCTGGCTGTGCAATCAGTCAACACACAGAATATTCTATTCCATAATCCAAAAGCCAGAACCTGGTAAAACCTCCTGCAGTTGAAGGGTGAAGTGGCATTCTTAAGGGTGCGGCATGTATGCACATCCACAACTCCCACCCCCTTTACCACATCCACTTGTGCACTCTCACAACCACACAGTCATCACACTCAGCACTTGGTCTGATCCCCCTTCAGCTAAGATCAACAGTTCTGCAGGGGAGCATACGCTCCACATGGCAGGTCCATACCCCAAGCAAAACAGTCTAATAGATCCAAAGATGGCCGGGCAATTTCTGCCTCAACAGCTGAAGTGCATCTCTGCTGGTAATGATGTACATCTCTGATGGTAAATCACAAGTAGCAGCAAAAGCTTCAGGGAGGAAAAAAAAGCTTTAGATGTCCAATTTCAAACTGAACGTCAGGGGAAAGCTCAGTCCAGTCATAACCTGTGTATAAAATCTGTAATGTGCTTGAACATGATGGGTAAAATATTAGTGATGATAAGAAAAAGAGCCTGGTATAAAGACAAAGAAGGAGTCTGAAAGAAGCGATCACAACTTATGATCCAATCACACTCATTAAGTGACCAATGATGTGGCATCAAGTACTGGCTTGTAAAATACTCTTTTGGAAACTCTAAAATATTTTCCTCAGAATGGATGCTCTTGGAACAAAAAAAACTGATCTAGAAAAAGGTCATTGAGATGCTAGACTTTTTAAAGTCTATAGAAGACAGAAAACCAGACAGGCACTCCCCAAAGGGGCGTTTTCTCTCTAACTGAAAGTTTCAAAAGAACTGCAACTGTTCCATTAGTATGTTAATTTGGGTTTGGAAGAAATTAGAGAAGGCAGCAAGAAGGATGAAATTATGCTGGGAAATAGTACCCTCCTAGGCAGAGGAAACACATGCAGAGGAGTCAGGGTGAAGAAGAACCCAGGCAGAAGTGGCAGAGGCAAGAAGGAGGCATCAGCCGCACACAGGTTACATTACCTTGATGGGCTCGCATTTCGGGAAGGGCCTTTTCTAAGACTGCTAATGCTTTTCTATGGTAATCTGCTTGGGCTTCTAATAACTGAGAACAGACCCACATTCAAAAACAAAAGTAACGTTAGCATTGGATGGACAAACACACAATGGCTGAGCAAAACTAGAAATGAAATCTTTTGCAGAAAAGCTAAAATGGCACAATTTTTACAGTGCTTTAACATTCTGTCAAGGGATGGTGCTTACCGTAACAAAGAATTTGCCGTATTCCCCTTCTTTGGCCATGAAGTTGTACATGTCTGCTGCGAGTTGATCCTGGGTGAATGGAAGAAAATATATGCTACTGAAAAAAGAAGTGAAAGAAAATGACATCTGAGGATAATCTCCATGAGCTCTTGGATCAAAGAGCTCTTGATGGAAGCCAAGGACAGTGGCTCATGCTTACAATCCCAGCACTTTGGGAGGTGCAGGTGAGAGGACTGCCTGAGCCCAGGGGTTCAAGACCAGTCTGGGCAACTTGGAGAGACCATGTCTCCATAATCAATCAAAAAATTAGCCTGGCATGATGGTGCATGCTTGTAGTTCCAGCTACTTGGAAGGCTGAGGTAGAAGGATCACCTGAGCCCCACAGGTTGAGAGTGCAGTAGCTATAAGTGTGCCACTGCATTCCAGCCTTGGCAAGAGAGTGAGACTTAGACTAAACAAACAAACAAACAAACAAAAAATTATCACTTCAAATAACATTTGGAATAAACACCTATCCTAGATAGATGCTTAGACAATGAGATCACTTAACCATCTAATTAATCTGAAATTTTACTTATAAAATGAAAAGTATTTCTCACAAATTACAAACCAACTGCTCAGGCAACATTTTAAAAATAATCCTTCCCTTCCCTATGGATATATGATGATCACTTTATTGTATATTAATTTTAGAATAACATTCATTCTAGAAAACAATACTATTTCACTGATCTATTTTTGTGCTTATTATGCATTGTTTTAATTGCTATAGCTTTATGTTTTGCTATAATTTTTTCCCTTTTTTCATTTAATCTTTAAGTAATCTTAGACAATATGTCACATTTTAAAAATATACAATTTGAGTTTATTTTTTGAGTTGGAGTCTCACTCTGTTACCCAAGCTGGAAGGCAGTGGCAAGCTCCCAGGCACCACAGCCTCAACCTGCTGGGTTCAGGCAATCCTTCCACCTCAGTCTTCCAAGTAGCTGGAACCATAGCCATGCACTACCATGCCCAGCTAATTTTTTGATTTATCATAGAGATGAGGTCTTGCCAAGTTGCCCAGGCTGGTCTTGAACCTGAGGACTCAGGTAATTCTCTTACCTTGGCCTCCCAAATGCTGGGATTATAGGAGTGAGTCACCGCACCCAACCTTGAATTTATTTCAAATGATGTTTTATTCTAATTATAAAATAGGCTGGGTATAGCAGCTTACACCTGTAATCCCAGCACTCTGGTAGGCCAAGGCAGGAGGACTGCTTGAGGCCAGGGATTTGAGACCAGTCTGGGCAACATAGTGAGACTCTGTCTTTACAAAAAAATTAAATTTGCCTAGTGTGATGGCTCGTATCTATAGCCCTAGCTACTTGGGATGCTGGATTGCTTGAGCCCAGAAAGTCAAGGCTGTAGTGTGCTGTGATCGTGCTATGGCACTCCAGCCTGGGTAACAGAGTGACATCTCGTCTCAGTAAATAATGTAGTGTGAGAAAATAAAGAAGAAAATAAAATCCATTCTTAATATCACTGAGAGTATTCTGATAGGAATTATTTAAACATTAAATAAGTTACAATATTTGACCTTTCTTTCATTATTTGCAAAAACCAAAAGATGCAAGTACATAGTTATTAAAAAATTCTCATACCTTGCACTGTTCTACTTTATTTCCAGCCTCATCCATCTCTTCTTTTAGGGTATCTATTTTTGATGGAAGTCCCTGAAAGTTGGCTCCTGAAGATTTGTGAGCTTGGTTCCACCTGCAAAACAAAGGGGGTAGCCAGCATCTGAGAACTGGCTGTGCATACTCAACAGCTGGCATCAGCACATAATAGAGACAGATTCTTCCCCAAAACTGATTCCACCTGGAATGGATATAAGTGCCCAGGACACCAGCTTCTCTTAAGTTTATCCCCTAAGAACAGGAGCAGGCAGAAAAAGACATTAGCTTTCCACCATAATGGACCTCTCACTGTGTTGGGAGTAACAGTCTGCTCTCAGCATAACTGACCACATCTTGTCTCACACAAGCCCTGCTGCTGAAAAGCAATCTGTAGAACCCCTTTTCCTAAGTGTCCAATCACTGAACTCTTGTCATGGAATGGTGCGCTCCTGGTTTAATCTGAGATGTTCCCTGTGCCACGGGTGTCAGATCCTGCTCCTGAAGACTCGTATGGCTCTTCCTACTACCATCTGTGACCTGTGATTACTTTCAGCAAGTAAAAGCCAGAACTTCAATAATGTAGTTATAAATCAATAGCTATGAAAGCACTTAAAATAAAAATTAAACTATTAAAAATAGAGGGATAGATGGGAAATAATAATCTAAAATAATGTTTTTTGTTGTTTTCTTTTTTTTTGAGTAGGAGTCTCACTCGGTTGCCCAGACTGGAGTGCAGTGGCCGCTCCTGGCCACTGCAGCCTCGCCTGCTGGGCTCCGGCAATCCTTCCGCCTCAGCCTTCCAAGTAGCTGGAATTACAGGCATGCGCTACCACACCCAGCTGATTTTTTGATTTTATTGTAGAGATGAGGTCTCGCTGCCCAGGCGGGTCTCGAACCCGTGGGCTCAGGCAATCCACTCACCTCAGCCTCCCAAAGGCGCGGGATTACAGGCTGAGCCACGGAGCCCGGCTTTTTTGTTGTTTTCAAATGTGCTTTGACTTTCTGTTTGACTATGGATACATCTGGTGCTGTGGGAAGTACTAACACTTCAAATTTAAACAGATATTACATAAATGCAGCATAAAAACTCATGTTAGCTATTCCTCAGACTCCCCAGACTGTTGCACTGCCTCCAATATACTATGTTCTGCCCACTTCATGTTCCTCCACAAAAAAATGATGCTATGTTGTGAAAAGACCATGGACCTTGGAGTCTGACATGCTCACATTTGAAGCTTGGCTCAATCTTAAACAGCTATGTGAGCCAGTTAGTGTCTTAACCTCTCGGCAACTCAGTTGCCTCATCTGTAAAGCTAATATAACAAACACTGTCTGTCTTGGCAGAACTATTATAGAGAATAAAGGAGAGAACATATGTATGTGTGTGTGCATATAATATCTGGCACATTCCTCCAGGGAAAAGCCATAGGAATAAGTAAAAAGTAAAGAAGAAATATTAAATTGTTTCAGTTTCTGCAATTAATTCTCTTAATTAATTAAGTTAATTAAGAAATGAGACCATGGAACGCAAGATCAAGAATCAGTGTCAACATCTTCTATGGGATACAAGTATCAAGATGTAAAACTCCTTGCAGATAAACATCTATAATATTGCCCAAGCAATGCCAGTGAGTGGGCATTCAAGATCTTGTTTAATCATTAGAACATTCTTCCCTTTCTTGAGTAAAAATGTACCTCAAGGTGGCCTGCACTTCCTGCCACCCAGAAGTCTAATCACATGTACACACGACAAGGAGACAGTGGACTTTGCTATTAGTATCCTAACAGTGCCATTTATTATCTCAAAGGCACAAAACAAGTCATATAGATAATATATGGGGCCCTCTCTTGTCTGAAAAACAAGTATCTCAAAAGTAAGGAATGTTACATTAAACCCTAGCCCTGTTCCCTCCTAGTTGCATTGAGAAGCCTGTGCATTTAGTGTCCAGCAGAGTCACACTAAGCACCCAATTATCTGCTGAAAATACAGATGAGATGAACAGGAACTGGTGAGAGAATCAAATAAGCTGACATACAATAAACATAGCTTAATCCTGGCATGTGGCAGTATTCACTAAGTGACACTTCCTGTTACCTGATAACTGCACTATTATATTTTCAAGACATGTGAATTCCTAGATACACTTTTAAAAATCATCTCAACATTTCTTAAATCAGGACACAACTTAACAAGTAATTTGTACACTGAATGGACTGGTGTTTCTTTATTTTCCCCAAATAAACTGATATTAAATCAATGAGGCATGTAATAATCAACAGCATCTTAGAAACAATGAAACGGCTATTTTCAAAATCTATAATAAAAGTATAATGATAGCTATATTTCTACTCATTTATCAAACAGAAATAGCCATATCTACTTCACTGGACTGCAATAAGGATTAAAAGATCTGACAAAGCAGGAGTCAGTCAAACCACCTGTTTTTACAAATAAAGTTTTTACTGAACACAGTCATGCTCATTCATTTATGCATTGTTATTGGCTGCTTTTATGCTAAAACAGCAGAGTTGTTACAACAGGGATCACCTGGGTTGCAGAGTCAGAAAGATTTATTATCTGGCCCTTTATAGAAAGTTTGTCAACCCTTGTGATAAAATATACAATAAGACCAGGGCTGGTGGTGGTTGCTTCCCCATTCCCAACTCTCACATGCCTAAGAAGAAAGTTATGTAAATCACTAATAAAAACTCCATCCAGAATAGAACCGAGGCAGCAGTCCTGCCACAAATACTAGACTCCATCCCTGACATCAATTCCCACATCAGAAGCCCACTGAATTTGGTTATGTAGGTTTATATGAGTTTATCCCTTGTGAGCACAGCATTTCCTGATGGTGAAGGCACTATAAACACATAAGGTTTGTGACCTGGTGGGACCCTTGGGAGCTATTAGAGTCACAGATCTGTTTATTCCCACCTTCTACCTTCTATGGTGCTATGCTCTTAGAACTATCTGCCACCATCCCTTCACCCATTAAATATACCTACTTAGATTTTCCTTTTTATGTTGTTGTTTCCTTGTACTGTTGGCTCACTAAGAACAGGATGTTCTGACAACATCCCCACTACTACGTGTGGGAGAATGTGGTCTACTGGAGGCGCTTGAAGGCTGGGACCAAGTCTATGGGTCAAGTACATTAATTGGTGACGACTTCTATTTTGCCCACTCAGTGGTTTTCTCTCACCTGTGATGTGGAATGGCGATGGCTATTGGGGATGTGGCATTAATAATACATTACTGGTTATTTTGATAGCTTCTCCTTACCTGGCTCTGACTGAATCCCAGTCTAACACCAGTTTAGCGAGCTGTTTCCTCTGTTTCTGGATGTTGGGAACTTCCACCTACAAGGAAGAACATACCCAGTAGGATGCACTTATGAGTTTTTAACCTAACCTTTTAAAGGGCAATATTGGCTGGGCAACGGTGGCTCAAGCACTTTGGGAGGCCAAGGTGAGGGGATTGCCTGAGCCCACAGATTTGAGAACAGTCTGGGCAACTTGGAGAGACCTCATTTCTACAATAAATCAAAAAATTAGCTGGGCATGGTAGCACGCACCTGTAGTTCTGGCTACTTGGAAGGCTGAGGTGGAAAGACTGTCTGAGCCCAGTGGGTAGATGCTGGGATGTCTGTGAGCATGCCACTGCACCCCAGCCTGGGAGATGGAGTAAGACTCCAACTCAAAAAAAAAAAAAGGGCAATATTTATTTGTAAATGATTTTCTCATAGGCAAAGATTTTATAAATTCAACTGTCTCCCCTTATTTCCAAAAGGGAGTATATGTTGAAGCCACTGACTTAAAATTTTAGAGATGAGAGAACGACCCATGTCCAGCCCACATCACTCGTGGCTCTCCTGTGTTGCACAGTGTGAGCACCTACCTCAGCTATGCTGTACAGTGGGTCCACGATCTCCTTCTCAACGAAGACTTCATGCTGAGAGAGTTCGAGAGCCAGCTGATTCTCAGCATCTCCGCACGTCTCCAGCATCTTCCTTTAAAAATGAGACACCCCAACAATAAGCATATGCTCATTAAATTAGGCACTAGTTTATGTGTTGATGAGTTAGTTCTGCTTACTGTATGATGGGAATATATTAGGTTGCTACCCAACAAAGCCTTTAAGATATTATAAAACTAGGGCATTACCTAGCATGTGAGTCCACAGATTGGTGCTTTAAAGTAAAAACAACTGTCTCGGGGAGGTACTGTCCCTGAGTGTGCATGTGTGTGTGTGTGTGCATGTGTGTGTGTGTTTTGGGAAGGGTGATAGTAAGGTCACAACCTACTCAAGAATTAGGTTCTCAAGTCAGGTGAAAACCAAGTAATCTAAAAATACCCTGCAAATCTTTTAAATCAGAAGTCAAATTCATGATATGTTTGTCTTGGGTCTGTGACTCCAGCCTCAACAGTGTTTCCTTCCTATCATGCAGATGAGACAGCTGACTAACCCCTAAGAGCCATGTTACGTGAACATCATGTTCTGTTTTCCTGTGAATATGTAGCTGATGTCATGCAACGTATACATGCAGGTGATGCAACCCTACTGTCTCTGCCCCTCCCTCTCTCCTTTCCTTCCCACCTTGCCCCACTAAACTCTCTATAGTATTCTTTTGACACCCGAAATGCTGAGGCACTGTAGTTAAGGGCATGCCCTCTGGTGCCAAGCTGCCTGAGTTTGAATACAGGCTCTGCTATTTCCCAAGTGTGTGGTCTCAGGCAATTTCCTTACCCTCCCTGTCAATTTCCTCATCTGTAAAAGAGAGCACTAATATTACCTGTGTCCTAGGTCATTATGAAGATTAAATGAGTTATTACTGGGAAAGTAATTACTTAGAACAGTACTAGCACTAAGCACCTCTCTGGTATGATAATGACAGTGATAGCATGAGGAAGCACAAATATGTGAATATGCGCAGGCTGGAGGGAATGGGGAACATGACACCTCCCTCAGGGCCAGTGTTCCCACACACGGGAGCACAGACAAGACCAAGGAAAGGGGAAGAGTGTGGTAAGCCATTCTCCTTCAAAGGACTGTAGACCCTGAAAAATGGGGTGAAAAGCCAAAAGGCCACACCTAGCTGGGAAGCAGGGCCCATCTCACAACAGGAAGAGCAGACAGGAGTAAAGGATACTGGCCTTGCTGGAGAAACAGGCAGAGAAAGGGAAAACCCTCTCTCTTACAATGAAAACTGCTTTGTTATTAGATTTTTTAATTGAATAATACATGCCAATTGTAAAAAAAATTTCACATAATTCAGAAAATATATTCTTTTGAGACAACTACCAAAAACACCCTTATAAGTGACTCTTACAGACTGAAAGGGACTAGTCAAGAGTTTCTAAATTTGAGTCAACACCTGGAACAGGGAGGAGACCAAATTCTTTATATCCAAGCTTAGAGAAAAGGATATTGACTCTATCAATGACTTTTGCTTGCAGCCCTTTCTGCCATTGAACTCCAACTTGGCTCCTACTAAAAAAAAAGATTCTCCATCAACTCAGCAGTACTGACCCCACTTTCTTCCAGTCTGAGCTAGTTTCCTGGCAGATGAACCATGCCACCATGCTCATTGTCCTTCTGGTCCCACAGGTGCTGCCATGTATAGCACCCAGCCCTCCTACCTCCACGGACCCACAGGGCGCTTGACTCTCTAAAAGCAGCAACTCTTACCCCAAGAGAGAGTCTTCCAGCTGAGCTGATGCTTCTTGCATATTCTGAGCGAGAGCTGTCAGAGGGAGTTTTTTCTGGAAGGCAGAAGACAGTATGTTTTTACCATTATTATTTGATACTTATTCTCAGTGCTCCCACAAGCCAAACTGCACAGGTGAGAGACAGTCTGTGTGGGTTCAGTTCTAGTCTCACAGGTATTAGTTGTGTGACTTAATCTCTGTGTCTCAGTTTGGGACTGTCTATTGGCTAAAGGAGATATTCAGTATCAAGTAGCTAGCACATGGTAAGTAGTCTACAAATGTTAGCTGTTATTATTATTGCTGTTGTTGCTGTTTCTATTGCATAGGATCAAGTATATACTATGTTCCAGACACTAGGGACATAAGACACTGACTTTGTTCTCTAAATGTTTATCTTGACAAGTAAATGCATTAAGGTACTCAATTTCAAAAGCCTTTGCTAGAACAGTTATTCTTAAACTGGCTCTTAATTAATTTTTTTTTTTTTTTTTTTTTTGAGTTGGAGTCTCACTCTGTCGCCCAGACTGGAGTGCAGTGGCCACTCCCAGCCACTGCAGCCTCAACCTGCTGGGCTCTGGTGATCCTTCCACCTCAGCCTTCCAAGTAGCTAGAATTACAGGCATGTGCTACCACGCCCGGCTGATTTTTTGATTTATTGTAGAGATGAGGTCTCACTGCCCAGGCGGGTCTCGAACCCACGGGCTCAGGCAATCCACTCACCTCAGCCTCCCAAAGGCACGGGATTACAGGCTGAGCCACCGAACCCGGCTGGCTCTTAATTAATTTGACTACAATTCCAAAATTTAGCATTAGTTAAATATCTAAAAATATCTAGCTAAATATCCAAGTAAGTTTTAAAGCACAAAGTCACTAATTTTCCTATAAGAGATTTGCTTTCAGCTGGCAGTGATCAGGCAGAATCACCTGATCTAATGTTCTAATTGTATGATCAAGGACCCCAAAGCCCAGGCAGGATAAGTGGCCTGGTCAGGCACTCCAGGGAAGGGTGGGAGAGCCAGACCTCAATGCTGATGGCCCGAAGCCCAGTTCAGTGTTTTTTCCTTATTGGCCCATGGCTTATCTTAGAATATGGGTAGGGACCTGGAAAGTAGTAACTGGGTTGGCTATAATACCATAATCTGCTAACACAAAAAGCTTTCAATTCTGCAGCACCCCATGTTAAATTTCCCTGCCCAGCTGAAAGGGCATTCGCGTCAAAAACACAGGATCCAGCCCTGGCATGCCAACTGACTTTTCTGCTTCCAAAGAGCTCCATCTGATACACTTATATATGTTCTGGCATATGCTGTATAGAATATCTCTGCAAGGCTATACAAGAAAATGTTAACAGTGGTGGCTCTAGAGGGAGGAACTGGGTGCCTGGGAAAAAGACAGTGAGAGACTTCACTTTATGTTCTTTTGTATATTCTGAAATTTGACCATGTAAATGTAGAACCTACTTAAAACAGTACACTGAAATTTAAAAAATAAATAACAAGGAGATATACCTATCTCCCCTTTCCCTGAATTATTATTTTTTTTTAATTTAAAGCTTTTTATTAATCTTTCTCTCTTTTTTTTTTTCTGAATTGGAGTCTCACTCGTTGCCCAGGTTGGAGTGCAGTGGCACACTCACGGCCACCCCCATGTTGACCTGCTGGGCTCCAGGATCCTTCTGCCTCAGCCATCCAAGAAGCTGAAACCACAGGCGTGCATTACCAAGCCCAGCTAATTTTTTGGTTTATTACAGAGACAAGGTCTCACCATGTTGCCCGGCTGGTCTCAAGCCCACAGGCTCAAGCAATCCTCTTGCCTCGGCCTCCCAAAGTGCTGGGATTACAGGCTTGAGCCACCGTGCCCGGCCTCTGAATTATTTTCAAACAAATAAATAATGGGCTCCATCTGTCCCACAAGGAGACCATTCCTCACTGCCACACTTCTGGACAAGGAAGACATGAGAAGAGGATAATTCATGCCTTTTAGTTATGCTGCCTTTCTAAGGGAAGTTAAATGTAAGATAAATGCTATAATCAAGAGAAATATACTTTGTGCATCTCTGGAACTCTATTGGTCTATGGAAAAAACCATAAAGAGAGAATCTATTTTGACAAGTATCATTAAGATCCCAGCTGTAAAGAGCCTTGTGGTTTCCCTGTCCTGGCCCCAAAGCCACAACAATCCTGTTTCCTGATGTACATAAATAAGGAACTGCTTAAAATGATGTTGTCTACCAACAATGAACTTTTCCATATAAAGGGCTTTGTGCTTCCTAGAGGTGAGCAGCTTTTCTATCACCAGGGATGAGTTTAAAAAGCTCTAGAGTTTTAATTTGCAAAATGCTTGCTAACCACACAAAAATAAATAATTCCATCTAATCTAATAATCGAATCTAATCTGACCAACAATTTAAACTCTACCATGTCAATGGAGGCTGAGAAGGGCACCCACCCCATCTCTCTTTCCTTCAATTTTGGCCTCTTCACATTCGTGGGAGCTTCTGGTAGGGCCTCTGGGAGCTCCTTCTGTGTTTTCTAGAGCTCTAAAGACTGCTGTGACTTTCTTCTTATAATATGATCTCTATGGTCATCTGTCTTCTCTCACTGTTGTCATAGTAACTCCTCTTTCCAAGCGCAAAAGTACAAACATCCTCAGAGCCCTGTCTTTGGTATTTTTGCTTGGGGTTAGAAAAAGAAAACTAAGGCATTTGGTTTTAGAAATGAGGGTCAAGCACCTTTGCCCCTGCTGCCTGAAATATATATTGCCATCACTTGCCACTAATTTCTCTCCTTTACAGCTCGGGCAGCATCTCCTCCAGGAAGCCTCACCTGCTTCTTTGGTGTCCATTCTTGGTTCTCCCATAACACCCTGTGCATATTTTATTTAGCGTGCTATTTTGTAATTATCCTTTTGTATGTGTCTCCCCTAACAAGCCACGAGCACTTGAATATTATTCATTTTATATCTCTAGCACTTGTACACACACACAAAAAAAATTTATCTGTTTTTATGTTATATGTGACACTTGTCTGAAAGCAGACAACAAGAACAACAAGACATAATTGTGAAGGACAGTGACATACTTGGGGACTGACTGGTGGGTACTATGTGGCTGGCATATAGCATGGATGGGAGGAAGCAGGAGACAATGAAGTTGATAAGCCAAAATAAGATCAGATTAAAAAGGGCCTAAGTTTGGACTTAATCCTAGACAGCAGAGGCACCACTAGCATTAAGGGATTCTTTCTTGTGTGGAACTACTTCGCCAGGCACTACAGAATGTTTAACTTGGTTCCTACCCTCTGAATGCCAGTAGTGTCCCCCAGTCCTTATGGCAACCAAAACTGCATCTATAAATTTCCAAATATCCCCAGGGGTGTAATTCTGGTCCCTGTTAAGAACCACTAAGCTAAGACTTTTTTGTTAGGCAGGAGGATGACAGGATTGAGTGGTATTTCAGAAAACTCTGATTTCGCTGACCAGGATGATGACAGACTAGAAAGGAAGTAAATTAGAAGCAGGAAATGTAACTTAGGTGACTACAATAGTGCAGGTGACAGGTAGTCGCATCTTGCTTTAAGGCAAAGGTGGTGGAAAAGGAGCAGAGGAGAGGAATTTAAAGATTCCCAGAGAGAAATCACAGGATTTGCTAATCAGGCAGCTATGGGAGAGTGGAGGATATAATAAAGAGAATATAAGATAATCCCACAGTTTCCAGTGCACAACAACACTGTGGAGGGAATTCGAGAGAAGGAAGAACTAATTATGCAAGCTAAAACAGACATCTAGAGGAGAAAGTATGTGCTTGGTTGAAAGTGGTTTAGAAGTCACTGGCACACATCAGTTAGAAGCCATAAGAACAGAGGGTGTGGCCCAGAGAACACGACTTTGAAAATAGGAAGGAAAAGTACAGTATCTTGGGAAACAGTATTAAAAGGATAAGTAGAGCAGAAGCCATGGCAAAAGAATGACAAGGAGCTGCGGGGGCAGAACCAGTAGACTGGGTCTCATTCGGAGGGGCAGGCCTGCAGCCAGCATGCCTGGAAGTGTAGTTGTATGCAAACTTCCACTTCTGTGACATACACAACTGCAGAATCCTGTTGTGCAAGAGAGGAATAACTCTCTTGTCAAGGTAAACCATAAATGTCTGTAGGAAATATAAAAGAGGAGTAGCATAGATCATACGCATACAAGTTCATCTGGTGACAAACAAAATAATATGGCAAATTACAGCTTCCCTGTGTGCCACTGAAACTGCCGCTTTAATGTGACATAGGTTCTAAAGGTTACTGCATGCTCATAAGGTAGGAACTTGTAAAAGCAAGGATGGAACTGCCTCATGAACAAAGGCTGCTGTGCTCTAGAGGCAGCACCTGGAACCTGAATGCTGAACAAATGTACCCTGGGGTAGACACTGTAAGGCTCTCCTAGAGTCCATCTTTCTTCCTCTCTATAACAGTATCCTGATTTTTCTTAGGAAGCTACCCCACCTCAATAAAGCCTATGAGCTAGAGGTAGAACCCCAGTCCATGCTCTAAGCTGGGCCCACTCCCCCTTCTCACACCTCACCCTTTACCCATGATAATGAGGGTGGGATGGGAATGTTCAGGAAGGGGGAACGTGATTTGTTACAAATCAACATAATAGTAAGAGATTTCTATCAGCCAAAGGCTTGGAAATAAAAGATTTCTCACTCCATTAATAAAACTACTGGAACAGATGCTCTCTGCTTCCACTGGATGCAGGTAAGGAAGCAAAAAGCCCACAGAAGCTGCTGGTAGCCAATTTGAAACCTTGAACATGCCTGTCTAGGGATAAGCAGACATTGAAGAAGGTAGTGGGGAGAGAAGAAACGAAACTGGGATTTTGGTTACATTACTGAAATGCTAGATCAAGTAGATCTCAGGCCCATCCCAACCTCTGGACTATTCAGTTAGCAAACCAATAAGTTACTTCTACTTTCTAAGTCAATTTAAGATAGGCTCTTGGCTTTCTGCCATCAAATGATACCTAATCGACATGCCCATTCTTTTATCAACGACAAATAGTTCATCAAGTCTTTAAAAGCACCAGAAGAAGATTCAATGTGAGCAGGGCTTTCAGCCCAGCAATGTCTTAAGCACAAAAGAATGTTATGGTCAGGCAGGTGTCATTTGCTTGCCTGGTGATAGGAGGTACCAATCCAAAGGCTGATGTTGCCTGGATAAAACCAACCAATCAAGGGCCTCAGGGAGATGCAGGAACTGTGGCTCTGAGTCACATTTGATACTCACGTGTCTCCTCTCGGCATCAGTGCCATGCTGACCCTGGAAGCATGCCATCAGGCGCTTATGGGAATGGTGGCACATTGACCGCACCGTGTCTAGGCGCCGCTCAATCTGACAAGGTAGAGACAAAAGAGTCATTTGTAGGCTTAAGAACAAACTCAGCCTCTTCCTTTTTTGGTGTATGCATGTAGGCAGGAAAAGCATCCTGCAATCTCACTTTTAGCTCTTGAGTATAAATGGAAATGGTTCCCATTCACCTTATACCTAGGTTTCTCACTAGTGATATTTTGGGCTTGAAAATTCTGGGTTGTGGGGCCATCCTGTATAGGGATATTTGGCAGCATCTCTGGCCTCTACTCACTCAATGCCAGTAGCATCCCACTCTCCCCGTTGTGACAACCAAAAATGTCTCCAGACATTATCAAATATCCCCTGGTGGACAAGATCACCTTGGATGACAACTACCAACCTTCCTTATACTGAAGGTTTTAGGTCCCTGAAAGGCAGAATCTATGTGCAGGGAGAGAGGATAGTCTTGACTCAAACTTGCTACCAGACTGAGTGACAGCAGCCAATTTACACACTACATACCAGCAAAGCCCCAGGTCAAACAAAGCAAATTGCAAATGAATGATCTGGCCTCAGACACGCCATCAAGTGGAAAAAACCATAAGCCACCCAGGAGCTCTCTACAGCACACAGCAACGGAGCCGTTCACACATAGTACATCAGACAGAAGAATCAAAATAAATGTTCTACAACCTAACATCAAGATCAGTGTTTTCAAAGTTATGCCTTCTTGGGCTTGGGATTTTTTTTTTTTTTCCTTAATAAGCCTCTAAAGCAGAATGGCCAGCCAGCAGCAAGAAACACTGACTTAGGGGACCTATGTATCATAAGTAACTTCCCAAAATACTATTGCTGAGATATGGCTGTTTATGGCAAAGAGAGCTGCTTTTTACAGGAAGGAATGCCAAAAATGTGTATTCTGATGACTCATGAAGAATGAGAGCAAGCCCTTGGGGATGCTTTCTATTTTAAAGAAAAATCAACAAATTCAAAGCAGAATACATTTTGACCCCAAAGCATTTCACACACTGAGATGGTTTGTACCTCATTCTCAAAAGAGCAGCTTTTCTTCAGTTCCAAGCCCTGATCACCAGGACTCACAGGCAAGCTGATATTTAAGAGCAGAGGCCACATCCCCTTCCCTAAATCTTGTAATGACCAGATTTTAAAACAGAAAACTAATACACATTCTTCATTTTCCACAAGAGCAAAACAAAAAAACTAAATTTTGGTTCCAATTTCCAATAGAATGTAAACTCTACAAGGACAGGAGCCTTGGTCAGTTCTGTTCGCTGATTTATCCCAAATGCCTGGAATGTCCTCTGCCACAAAAACAGTAAGTGCTCACTTAATATTTGTTGAAAGGGTACATATCTATTGCATCCCTGTATAGGGCATTCAAAAAACAATAGTAAATAAATTCTGGTTCTCGCTCTTCTGGAATTTTCAGCCACCTAATGAAATTCCAATCAGTTAAATAAAAGGTAGCCCTTGATCGGCTCTAACAGAGATCCAAATCAAGGGACATTTCACATCAGAAATCGTCCCTGTGGCTTGTAGTACTGCAGTCGTAATAATCATCACTATATCTACCATATGCCAGTTTCTGTTCCCAGGTTTTTGCATATTTAATTCATTAAACTCTCTTAATAACCCTATGGGGAGAATACCACCATTCCCTCAGTTTAGAGAAATGGAAAATGAGGCATAGAGAAGTAAATTCCTAAGGCTACAAAGCTAGTCAGAAGGAGACCTGGGCTTCTGATCCAGTAGCTGGCTTTCAGATTCTCTTTTTATCACCATGCAATGAAATGCTTTTCTTTCCTGCTCAAAACCAGGCTAATTAATTTTATTCTGTTTTAGGTGGGTGGGGAGGGGGGTCCATAAGCCTACAGATTTTTTTTCTTTTCATATCTTTAAACTGTATTTTATTTTATTTTTATTATTTTGAGTTGGAGTCTCACTCTGTCACACAGGCTGGAGTGCAGTGGCATGCTCACTGGCACCGCAGCCTCGACCTGCTGGGCTCAGGCAATCCTTCTGCCTCAGCCTTCCAAGTAGCTGAAACTACAACTACAAGCACGTGCTACCATACCCGGTTAATTTTTTTATTTACTGTAGAGATGAAGTCTTGCCAAATTGCCCAGACAAGTCTTGAACCCCAGGACTTAGGCAATCCTCTTGCTTTAGCCTTCCAAAGTGCTAGGATTACAGGCTGGAGCCACCACACCTGGCATCTTAAACAGCATTTTAAAAAGACTGTACTTTGTTACCTGTAACAGATCTTCACTGAGGACTTCTGTTTTCTCAGCTCTGTGGGAAAAATGTAAAGTTCAGAGTTAGAAATCCAGAAATGAAAAGCAATTCCTACAACTTAATAATTATTGGCCTAAAGCTTAAAACAAAATAGGTAGAAATGCATTTAGATTGGGGAGGGGACGTACCAATTATTACATCCAAGGGCAACCTAAGAAAAACCAAAGAAAAACAACCAAGCAAAAGTTTATAGAGAACAGCAGTCTCCCAAAAAAGAACAGTTGATATTTTTCATTTGAGAAGGGGTTCTCAAACTTGAGAAGGCACAGAATTATGGGGCGGGTGTGGGTGGGGAGTTAAAATGTCATTTCCAAGGTGCTCCCTTCCTGAGATTCCATTCAAAATCAGTAGTCTGAAGTGACAGCCTGCATTTTCTTTTTTTTGGAGTAAGAATCTCTGTCACCCAGGCTGGAGTGTAGTGGCACACTTACAGTCTCTGCAGTCTCGACCTGTTGGACTCAGGCAATCCTTCCACCACAGCCTTTCAAGTAGCTAGAACTACAGGCACACACCAGCACGCCCAGCTAATTTTTTGGTTTATTATAGAGACGAAGTCTCGCCAAGTTGCCCAGGCTGGTCTCAAACCTCGGGGCTCAGGCAATTCTCTCACCTCTGCCTCCCAAAGCGCTGGGATTAAGGGTGTGACCCACCATACCCAGCTAGGTCCTGCTTTTTTAATGTTTTATTTTTTATTTTCTGAGTCAGAGTCTCACTCTATTGCCCAGGTTGGAGGGCAGTAGCACCTCAGCCTTCGAAGTAGCTGAAAGCACAGGCGTGCACCACCACATCTGGCTAATTTTTTTTTATAGAGATGAGGTCTCGCCAAGTTGCCCAAACTGGTCTCGAACCCATGGGCTCAGGCAATCCTCTTTCCTTGGCCTCCCAAAGTGCTGGGATTACAGGCTGAGCCACCGAGCCTGGCTAGGTCCTACTTTTTTAACAGACCCTCCCGGCTCAGAATTCCACTGCAAGAGGTCCACAGACCATGCTTTGAGAAAAGACTGCTCTATAGAAGCTTAGATTTTGGTTCTCAATATGATCATCTCCAAGTTTCATAACCTTTACTGAAACAAGTTTCTCACAAATCCAGAAACATACAAAGATACAAGTATAGACCATCACACAAAATAATATCAATTGAGAATTCCTTCCTTCTGATTTCTCCCCACCCTTACTTTAAAAAGAAACAAAGTATTTTCACAACATATCATTTGCTACTCCTTGTAAGTACTATGAATTTCACTGACCTTTCCAGAAAACCAGCATAGTGGCCAGCAACCAGAAGGGGGCATTCTAAACTGGTAGCGACTCAGTGCCAGACCATATAATTATTATTATTTTATTATTATTATTAGACTTCTGTCATCCAGGCTGGAGTGCAGAGTGCAATCACATTCCTTGGCTCAAGCAATCCTCTCGCCTCAATCTCTCAAGCAGCTGGAGCTACAGGTACATGATACCACACTTAGCTAATTTTATATTTTCTTTAGAGACGGAGTCTCACTATGTTGCCCAGGCTGGTCTTGAACTCCTGGCCTCAAGCAATCCCTCCACCTTAGCTTCCCAAAGTGCTGCAATTATGGGCATGAGTTACTGCTCCCAGCCCAAATGTGATTTGCGTTACCAAGTTCCTATTAAAATGAACATGGAAGTTTTTTTTTTTTTTGAGTTGGAGTCTCACTCTGTCACCCAGGCTGGAGTGCAGTGGCATGCTCCTGGCCACCGCAGCCTCAACCTGCTGGGCTCAGGTGATCCTTCCACCTCAGTCTTTCAAGTAGCTGGAATTACAGGCACATGCCACCATGTCCAATTAATTTTTTGATTTATTGTAGAGGTGAGGTCTTGCCAAGTTGCCCAGGTTAGTTTCAAATCCGTGGGCTCAGGCAATCCTCTGACCTTGGCCTCCCAAAGTGCTGGGATTAAAGGCGTGAGCCACTGCACCCGGCCAATATGGACAATTTTTTTTTGAGTTGGAGTCTCACTCTGTCACCCAGACTGGAGTGCAGTGGCATGTGCACAGTCACCGCAGCCTCGACCTGCTGGGCTCAGGCAATCCTTCCACCTCAGCCTTCCAAGTAGCTGGAACTACAGGCGTGAGCCACCATGGCTGGCTAATTTTATTTATTTATTGTAGAGACAAGGTCTCACCAAGTTGCCCGGGCTACCAATCCTCTTGCCTCGGTCTCCTAAGTGCAGGGATTACAAGCTTGAGCCACCGTGTCCAGCCCAACATGGAAATTTTTAAAGGAGAAAGAAGAAATATGTTTCAGCTCTGAACTATGGGGGGTGGGGGGAAGGTCAGGGGAAGACCATCAATGAACCAAAAATCTGAAGTCTTTCTATAAGAAATATTGCAGAATGGGGGCCGCACGATCTTGGCAGTGAATCAAAGCTGTTTGTCCAGAAAATGAGTGGGTCCCTTAGAATGACCTCAAAACACTGCTAAGCTCAAAGTAGCATCAGCTGTGAGTGAGGGCAAGCAGTAACGTGCTGTCCCTTCCAGCCTATGCTGAGGGCAACAGCATGTTGGTTAGACCCAGGTATTGGCCCAGAGGATTCCAACAACAGTCATCAGCAGTGTCCCAGTCAACCTGGAGATGCCTACAGAGGTGGTTCACTCACCAATTTCTGGAGAACTCTGACCTGACTCAGATACCACCCAGGGCCAGAGGATCAGAGCCTGAAGACAAAGTCAAGTCTCCAGCTTCCAGAAGTCACCAACTCTCAACTCCATGAACAAGTTCCACCAGCAGCAGGCCAAAATATGCCACCCTAAGTCTTGCTTGGCACACATGGTACCAAACATTACTGAAGAGCCAAACATGGGTAGTCATGCCAGTTAGGGAAGTGGAGCAGGGCCCCAGCTGACGACGAGGTCAAACAACCGGTCTCAAAAAGAAAACTGACAGTTGGCCTAAGAGGAACATACCTGACATGAGATGACCATAGCTTCACCATTAGATCCCCCTATGCCTCTGGCTAATAGTCTCATCCCTCCTCTAGCAAAATACCACCAATGGGTTGGATAACTTTTGCCTTTCTTCTTTGGCCAAAACCCCCAAATCTAGATAGGGTCCTATACTCCTCTGACACAATCCACCACCTCAGTTCTGAAGCGTCTTCCTTCTGTAGATATAAGTACACAGAGAAAAATCACAAGTTCTATTAAAACTTTCACAAGTTCATAAGAAAAGATTCTAGCCGGGCTCGGTGGCTCAGCCTGTAATCCTGCGCTTTGGGAGGCTGAGGTGAGTGGATTGCCAGAGCGCGCGGGTTCGAGACCTCATCTCTACGATAAATAAAAAAACTAGCCGGGCATGGTAGCGTACGCCTGTAGTTCCAGCTACTTGGAAGGCTGAGCAGAAGGATTGCCGGAGCCCAGCAGGTCGAGGCTGCAGTGGCCAGGAACGTGCCACTGCACTCCAGTCTGGGCAACAGAGTAAGACTTCAACTCAAAAAAAAGAAAAGAAAAGATTCTACCTAAGAACCAGAGCAAACATGTTCTCTTAAAATGGAAATTATTCTTTAAAAGTACGCAGAAGAAGAAAACTTGTTTACAATCCCATTGTGAGCTATTAGCAAATGTGAGAGAATTAGTAAGAGCTCAGTGGTACACTAAAGCCAGCTCAGGAGAACCAATGGTGTGCAATGACCTCACACTGGTAATTGAAATTAAAAAATCAAATACAATACAAACAACCACAGGCAAATCAAATTGGAGCCTGCTGGTTGTTAAACATTTATGAGCCCAGTGCTGCAACAGCCACAAAGAAAATAAAGCAAATGTAAAAACAAGCACCTATTAACTTCAGGAAAAACAAAAAGTTTACCAGAAAGTCAGTCATAGTTACACTATTATGTTCATCTGCAATTAATTGACTGGACATAATTATGTAAATATCAAATAATAACAAAAATTGTAATATAACTGTATTGGAAAGATGTGGTAGAAAAATCAGGGGAAAAGTCCTAAACTTAAACCCTCACTTATCATAACGAAGTCAACAGACAATACCTAAATGTGATTACCTAAAAGATAGTTTAATACAAATGATTTTTTTTTAAGTGAGAAAGCAGGATTTTATTGAGAGAACAAAAAAGCTCCCATAGTGGGAGAGAACCCCAGGGGGTTGTCCGATACAAATGTTTTTTTTTCTTTTTTTTTTTTTTTTGTGAGTTGGAATCTCACTCTGTCGCCCAGACTGGAGTGCAGGGGCACGCTCCCGGCCACCGCAGCCTCGACCTGCTGGGCTCCAGCGATCCTTCCGCCTCAATCTTCTAAGTAGCTGGAACCACAGGCACGCGCTACCACGCCCGGCTAATTTTTTTTGATTTATTGTAGAGATGAGGTCTCGCCAAGTTGCCTAGGTGGGTCTCGAACCCACAGGCTCAGACAATCCACTCACCTCAGCCTCCCAAAGCACGGGATTATAGGCTGAGCCACCGAGCCCGGCTACAAATGATTTTTAATTATGGGTATGAATAAATGTCAGGGTAAACTGCTAAAATTTCAAAGTGGTTGCCTCTGGAATTGGGGAATCTTTGGGAGAGTAGGGAGAGAATCCACTGTATTTGGTGGTAAGTCTGTTACCATTGTTTGACTTTTTAAACCACATGTATACATAGTTACAAGTTTTTTATTTGTTTGTTTTTGAGCCAGGTCTCACTCTACTGCCCAGGCTGGAGTGCAGTGGTACTCCATGATCGCGGCTCACCATATAGCCTCCAACTCCTGACCTCAAGCAATCCTCCCACTTTAGCCTCCCAAGTAGCTGAAGCTACAGGTATACACCACCACACCTGGCTAATTTTTTAATTTTTTGTAGAGATGAGGTCTCAGTATGCTGCCTAGGCTGGTCTGGAACTCATGGGCTCAGGCATTCCTGCCACCTCCACCTCCCAAAGTGCTGGATTACAGGTGCAAGCCACCATGCACTATGCTGGATTACAGGTGCAAGCCACCAAATTTTTTTGTTTGTTTTTTTTAAATAGTGGTTACTGACATTTTTAAGTAGCATGCTTGATATGGCTAGAATGAGTACAATTATCTATCTCTACAAAAACACAACAGAACATATATCTCACAGTAACTAAAATATGAAGAAACTCAGTATACTTATTGCCCCCTCCCCTTTTTTTCAAACTACTGGACCCCTTGCTTTAAATTTAGAGGTACTTTATCTGAAGAGGTAACTGGAGGCCAAAAAATATACAGAATATATATGAAAATGTCAATATACTGTTTAAAATAAGTTTGCTCTATGTTCCTTGCATTTGTAGACACCCTGTCATATTATACTTAAAAAAATTAATTTTAGCTGGGTGCAGTGGCTCACACCTTTAATCCCAGCACTTTGGGAGGCCGAGGTGAGAGTACTGCCTGATCCCACAGGTTCAAGACCAGCCTGGGCAACTTAACTAAACCTCATCTCTACAATAAATAAAAAAATTAGCAGGGCGTGGTGGTGTATGCCTGTAATTCCAGCTACTTGGAACAATGAGGCAGAAGGATCACCTGAGCCCAGCAGGTTGAGGCTGCGGTGGCCAGGAGCATGCCACTGCACTCCAGCATGGGTGACAGAGTAAGACTCCAATTAAAAAAAAATTTTAGAAAAAGATCCAATACCAAATCTAAAATCCTAACCAGCTTTAAAATCGTAACCAGATTTTAGGTTTTACTGAAATTATTTAAAATATTCTACCAGCAGGAAAGATTACCGTTAAATGACAAATAAGAACCACAGAATGCAACATACAAATTAGGGTGGCTCCTTCAGACAAAGATTCCCCCTGCTCGCCTGTGTTATTACCACCTTAATTTTTGGGAACTACCACTATCTCTACCTCCCCCAATATCTGGTCCAAAAGACCTGACTGCTCTCATCACTGGAACTCGTCCAAGGCTTAGTCCTTTCTATGCTTTTCTATTTTGGAATGCTTACCTTTACTAGAGATGTGGAAAATCCAGCAATTATTCAGAACATAGCCGAGGTGCCCATTCAACAGCCATAGAAACTCGCTGGGTTTTATTGGGAAGTGTTATCTTTGATTGGTTGGGTTATTTTAAATTCATTAAAGCAGACCAGGCATGGTGGCTCACGCCCATAATCCCAGAGATTACCTGAACCCAGAGATTTGAGACTAGCCTGGGCAACTTGGCGAGACTTCATCTCTACAATAAATCAAAAAATTAGCTGGGCATGGTGGCGCATGCCTGTAGTTCCAGCTACTTGGAAGGCTGAGGCAGAAGGATCACCTGAGCCCAGCAGGTCAAGGCTGTGGTGGTTGAGAACGTGCCATTACACTCCAGACATACATTATACATATACATACAGAGTAAGACTCCAACGCAAAAAAAAAAAAAAATTCATTAAAGCAAAGAAGTGAGGAAACATTGAATTCATAAAAACACCTAAAGACAAAAAAAAGTGGACAAGATCCAATAATAAAAATAAATCAGATTGTTTTAAATCAGACATTTTGCTACATGGACCTAAACTTTTTGCATATGGGTGTTTTCTGTTTTGTCAGAGCCTTCTTTGTGTCCAATGTTCTGTGCTTAAAAACACACTTGAATGTTTCCTGTCTGTAACTGGAAAAACAATACCAATCAGGAAGGAACTTCTCACTCGCCATTTTACTCTGGGGTTTGTTTTTTCCTATGCAAGCCACACTGCTACTTCACTAGCCATTCACACAAGGCTTTCATTTAGGGCAGGATTTTTCATCTGCTTTTCAGTAAAGCGCAAGATTTTCATAACTCTCAAAGCCTAGCAGCAGTGTTGTGCAGACCTTGATATGCTCACCTTTTCCTTGATTAGGTGTGGTTAAAAGCCTTCAGTTGTGGCTAACAGGATGTTTCACTCAGCCCACTAGTGGGCAAGGAGAAAACAGAAATGCTTCTAATCAGTAGTTCATCTCACCAAAAGACAGAAAATGCTCAGACCAAGAGACAGGGTCACAGGAAAATTTCCGACTGGCCTGACAATTTCCAACTCTGATCACGGACTGATTTCTAGCAGAGTGTCCTTCATAAAACTCGTACTATGTGAGCCATGGACTTCCAAGCCATAAACATGAATGCTCATGTTTACACCAACAATGCAGATCTTCCAAGGGAGTAGCATTACCAACCCTCTCCCTGCTAGACAGGAAACTCTATCAGGACAGAAACCAAATCTCCATAGTCATCCCTCCTCCCCAGCAACAAAACTTAGTACCTACCTACCACACATGGGTTTCCAAGGGAGTAGCATTACCAGCCCTCTTCCTGCTAGACAGAAATCTGCTATTTAGTAGGTTCCTAATAAATAAACACTGAATGAGCAGAGCATGGTGGCTCACGCCTATAATCCCAGCACTTTGGGAAGCAGAGGCAAGAGAATTGCCTGAGCCCAGGGGATTTGAGACCAGCCTGGGCAACTTAGCAAAACCTCATCTCTACAATAAATTAAAAAAATTAGCCAGGTGTGGCAGTGCACACCTGTAGCTCCAGCTATTTGGAAGGCTGAGGCAGAAGGATCACCTAAGACCAGCACGTCAAGGCTGTGGTAGCTGTGAGCATGCCACTGCACTCTAGCCTAGGCAACAGAGCGCAACTTAAACTAAAAAAGAAAAATAAAAAATAAAAAAGTAAATATACACTGAATGAATAAATGGATAGTTGTTCACAATGAAAGAGAAGAGTTGGAAAACAAACTTTCTAGATTTCAAAAAAATTCTATAAAACTAGGTTTAAAAAAGCATAGCCATAGTTGTATAGAGTTGTATAGTTGTAAAATCACAATGACTAAAACCGAAATGTGATAATTGCCTCTCAAAGTTAATTTTTTTAAGTGGAAAAAAAATCCCAGTTTAAAAAATTTTGTATTAAAAAAGGAGTGAAAACTATCCTTCCATATATTTAATCCCATATCCCAAAGGGAACTACTGTTACCATTTTGCTATGTATCCTTCCCAATTTTTTTCTAAATTTAAACTAGCAACTGTGTCCCCAGGTGACATTTGGCAATATCTGGAGACATTTGTGGTCACGATAGGGGCTTGCTACTGATATCTGCTGGATAGAGGCCAGGATGTTACTAAATATCCTAAATGCACCCCCTCCTCTAAATAATATAAAGAATGATCCATCCCTGTATTCGTTTCCTGTTGCTGCTGTAACAATCACCACAAACTCAGTGACTTAAACAATACAAATTTATTATCTTACACTTCTACAGCTCAGAGTTCAAAATAGGTCTCACTGGGTTGAAATCAAGGTGTTTGTAGGGCTGAATTCCTTTCTGAGCACTCTAAAGAAGGATATTTCCATGACTTCCAGCTTCTAGATGCCACCCACATTCCTTGGCCCACTTCCTACACTGTCAAAGTGAGCAACATTCACTCTGTGTCTTTCTTCCATTGTCACATCCTCCTCTGATTCTGCCACCTCCCTCCTCCACTTTTAAGGATCTCTGCATTTACACTGGGCCCACCCAGATAATCTAGCATCACCTCCCCTTCAGCTGACTACCAATTTGTAATCCCATCTCCACTCTTAGTTCCCCTTTGCCATGTAACCTAACACATTAACAGGTTCTGAACACTGGCACATGAACATCTTTGGGGAGGGGAGAGCATTATTCTGTATCTACTATGGGTCCATATGTCAGCAGTGCCAAGGCTGGGAAATTCTAATTTCAAATGACAGATATACACAAGCACACAGACATACATTACACACATACATACACACACATACATGTAGACAGACAGACATGACAGGCACCTTTACAAGTCAGAACACAGATGTGTATCTCTACCTCATCTCTTCCTTTTTATGGCTGCACAGTAGCCCATTAGGTGGATACACCATGACATACTTAAACAACTTAAACTTAACTGCACAAAAACAATGCAGCATCACCCAAACCCTCTATTCTTGTATTCACTCTAATTGAATTATGGACTGAAAACAAGTCAAGAATGTCAAACCTCCACATCATAAACTATTCCTCCAAGGCTGTAGGGGTTCTTTTAGAGCCTTCATAATAACCAAGAATAGTGGCAGCTAAGTTTGCCAGGTTTCTACGCCCAGACACTGGGCTGAAACCTACATCTGTTCTCTCACTTTAATTCTCACATCAGCCCTATGAGACAGGAACTACTACTATCCCCATTTGACATATGAGAAAAATAAGGCTCCAAGAGGTAACTTTGCCTAGGATCACACAGCAAGTAAGTGGGATTGTGGAATTCAAACCCGGAGTGCATGACTATCATGCCCTGGACACTTAGTTTATCTAAGCCAGGAGTCAGAAAACTATACCTGCAGGCCAAATCCAGCTCTTCATCCATTTCTGAATGGCCAGGGAGCTAAGAACGGTTTTTATTTATTTATTTTATTTTTCTTGAGTTAGAGTCTCACTCTGTCGCCCAAACCGGAGTGCAATGACATGCTCCCAGCCACCATAGCCTCGACCTGCTGGGCTCCAGCAATCCTTCCACCTCAGCCTTCCATGTAGCCAGAACTATAGGCGCATGCTATCACACCCAGCTAATTTTTTGATTTATTGTAGAGAAAGTCTCTACAATATTGTATTGAAAGTCTCACCAAGTTGCCTGGGCGGGTCTCGAACCCGCAGGCTCAGGCAATCCACTCGCCTCACCCTCCCAAAGTGCTGGGATTACAGGCTGAGCCACTGAGTCCGGCCGAATTTTTAAATGGGTGATGAAAACCAAAAGAGGAATAATGTTTTGTCACACACGAAAGTTACAAGAAATTCTAAGTTCAGTGAGTATTAAATACAGTTGTATTGGAATACAGCCAAATTCATTTGTTTATGTATTATCTGTGACTGCTTTCAGGCTACAAAAACTGAGTTGAGCTACTGCAACAGAGACTGCCATGTGGCCTGCAGAGCTCAAAATACCTACTATCTGGCCACTTACAGAAAACATTTGCTGGCCCTGGGTCTACATTAGTAACTCTCAAAGGATGTGGTGCAAACCTCACTAGTTGGCTTTTCAGAATCACTTTGAGGACTGGCAAGGCCAGTCTGGAGGTGTATTTTCTCTTCCTTGATATTCTGCCTCATGTTTAAGCAGTAGCTGCCAAAGTGAACGGGGGTGGCTGACTCTGATGATTCAGTCCAAATGTGGAGACATAGTCCAGTACCGGTGACAGCGGTGACAGAAAGTCAGAAATTAAATCTCTCCCCCACTTACCACCTTTACCCACTCATCTCCTGCCCAAAACACTGAAATATTATAACTACCGTTTTCATTCTGATTTCTTCTTATAAACACATTTCAGGACAAATCTAAATAAACACAATTCTCTATGCAAGGGTTCAGCAAACTCTTTCTGGAAAGACCAAAGAATAACTACTTTCAGCTTGCAGGTCATACTGTCTTTGTTGCAACGACTCAGCTCTGCTATGGTAGCACAAAAGCCACCATGGATAATGTATAATGAATTAGCCTGGCTGTGTCACAATCAAGCTTCATTTACGGACAACGACACAAAATCTGACATTCACTTAATTTTCATGTGTCATGAACTACTGTTCCTCTTAATTTTTTTCAACTATTTAAAAATGCAAAACCATTCTGAGCCTGTAGTAGCCGGATCTGGCCCACAGGCCATAGTTTGCTGACCCCTGGTTTACGTACAAGTTAAGTACATTTTCCCACGAAACTTCAATCCTTTTTAATCACTTCCCAAATCCAAATTCTTTTTACTCTGAAGGGGGATTTTTGCACTTTCCCAACTTGCATTTCAGAGATCGAGAGACGCTTGGTTTTTCAAGACTTTGCCACATTGCTCCTTTTCAATCCTTTCAGCCATTCTGGCCCCCGAGAGCAAGGGCTCATCTTTCTACCACCCAGCTCACTCTTTACCCAGGGATGGCAAATTCGTGGCCAGGGCACCAATGCTAACATCAAACATCAACGTCTCCATTGTCCCTGAGCTCAGAATGCTGCTAGTTTTCAGTTTACAAGTTCACACAAGAGATAACAGTTCTGTTGGTTTCTTCACCTGCACACTTTGATATGCCAATTAAAAGTAAAAAAAGAAATGGAGCATACAGAGAATTTTTAATAAACGAATTCTACCAGGAAATACCTACATGCATCTTTGAAGAATATGACAGACTATGACTAACCTACCAAGGAATCTTGAATACTGCATGTAGGAAAACAATATACACATTACTGCTCACAACGTAATTTGTATTCACAGTGAAATGGCAGTGACCACCCATAGCTAAGAAGTGCATTTCATTCTCCTGGGAATCTGATTTTGTGCAACACCATCGTCTCCTGTTACAAGTGTTTACAAAACCCACTTGAGCCTTTGAATGAGTTTAGATGCAATAATTTGGTTTCATAGTGAGCTGGAGGACTACTGAGTGAGTTTTCACTGTTTTGTTTCATCAGATTAGCTGTCATCTTAAATTTCTGGGAAATAATCTGAAGTCTGCTTAACTGGATTTTTAAAATAAAAGACCTTCTGAAACTTTAAACATGAAACAATTTGTTACAAATTCCACAAAGTAGTTTCGAAAGTCATAAAAGAGTTTAAAGAACTCTAAAGCGAAGGTACTGGGAAAGAATTGTTCCCATACATAACATTGAAAAGAAAAGTAAGATTTATTGGGGAGGGATGATTCAATAAAAAAATATTTTGGCAATGGTTTGGGGAAGATAGATCTCATAGTTCTATACTCTGAATTACTTGCCCAAATGATGGGATTTTGCCATATATTTACAGCTTCTCTAAGACAGGGTTTAAAATTTTATTTTTTACTTTAAAAACAATAATAAAACTCTTACCAATCTTAATTTAATCTTTGTAATATTATTTGAATTCCAATCAATGACTAAGAGGAACAGTTATATTTTACAATGAATTGAATTGAGTTTTATCGTTTTTCCTACACATGTAAGTTTATCCATGCAACTTTTTGTTTGGTAAGTTGGGTATATCCCCCTCTGGTACATGAAATGGAATCTATTTGCTATCCCTGATCCAACCATATGGCCGGTCTCAAAGCTCCATGAACAATTTTTGCCTATGGCAAAGTCCGAAGGAAACCTCCCTGCCACAAATTACCTCAATGGCCTCTCAGGGGACTTCCAAGTGCCTCCGTCCCCAGCCTGCTCTAGTCATTATGTTACCTGCTTGGACTCAGAGGCAGCTGAATTTGAGATTTCAAAATGTATTTGAGCAGTCGAAAATACGTGAGAAATATTTTGCAAAATACTGTAATGCAGACAGATATACAGCTATGACCTACAGGTGCAGGGCTTAGGATGGGGATCCAGTTTACTGCCACTATAAGGGAACACAAGAAGCTAGGAGGAGCTGAAAAGCCACAAAGAAACTCTAAAGCAAATGTGCCAAAGGCAAGGCCACACAAAGTCAAGAGCTCAGCTCTCCACACCTGGGCTCTGACTCAATGCTGGCAGGGAGGCACTTACAGCTGAAGACAGGTTGTACAGGCTCTCTTCCAAACTAAGTCAGCACACTTGGACTTTGAAAAGCACATCCCCATAAAAAATGGGTTATAAATGATCATTAAGTTCTCAGGCCTACTTACAAGGATTCATTTAGCTCACAGTTTACCTAAAAGACAGCCCTGGTAGGGGCCTACTGACTTTTTTTAAGCCTCTCTGAACCTTGGGAACAGTAGTGGGAAAAAAAATCTAGTCAGTAACAGTGTTTCTCAACCAGAGCTACACATTAAAGTCCCGGGGCTTTAAAAATTACATATAGCCAGGCTTGGTGGCTCAGCCTGTAATCCCGCACCTTTGCGAGGCTGAGGTGAGTGAATTGCCTGAGCCCGCGGGTTCGAGACCCGCCTGGGCAGTGAGACTTCATCTCTACAATAAATCAAAAAATCAGCTGGGCATGGTGGCGCATGCCTGTAATTCCGGCTACTCGGAAGGCTGAGGCAGAAGGATCACCGGAGCCCAGCAGGCCGAGGCTGCGGTGGCCGGGAGCAGCCTCTGCACTCCAGTCTGGGTGACAGAGTGAGACTCCAACTCAAAAAAAAAAAAAATTACATATATATATATGTACCATAACACCAGGTATATCACATTAGCACAAGGAAGGGATCAGCAGTGGGGGGGGGGGGGGATTGGACATAACACAAAAGGTCACCTGATCCAGAGGAAATGAGGATCAGATGGAGGCCCAACTTCACCTGCATGCAGCCTACTTGTGTAGATAATCCTGACTTATACCCCACATCTCTATAACAAAATAAAATAATATATAATGATTCCATTTATGTAAAATGGCCAGAAAAGGCACATCTATAGAGGCAGAAAGTAGACGAGTGGTTGGAGCAAGGATTAATTGTATTGGGGCTGGGACATGAGGGATCTTATTTTGAGGAGTCATGAAAATGTTCTAAAATTGGATGTGGTGATGGTTACACAGCTCTGTAAATTTACTAAAAATCACTGAGTTGTACACTTAAAATGGGTGAATTTTTAAAATAAACCAGGCACAGAAAGATGGATACCACATGCTATCATTCATATGTAGGAGCTAAAAAAAAGAGCTCACAGAAGTAGAAAGTAGATTGTGGTCATAAGAAGGTGGTAAAAGCAGGGTGGGGAGAACAGGGAGAGGCTGGTTAGTGGCTAGAAAGTTGCAGTAAGATGGGAAAAATCAGTCCTGACATTCTGCAGCACTGTAGGGCAAATATGGCTAACAATAATATATTGTATACTTTTTAAAAGCTACAAGAGGATTTTGAATGTTCACAACATAAAGAAATGATAAGTGTTCAAGGTGATGGATATGCCAATTAACCTGATTTGATCATTACACATTGTATTCATGCATCAAAATATCACTCTGTATCCCATAAATATGTACATTTATGTCAGCTACAATTAAAAGCAAAAAAAGGTGAATTTCATGATCTATAAAATATACCTCATAAAGTTGTCAGGGAAACAATAATAATACCAATGCTTGGACCCCAACCCAGAACAAATGAATCGGGGGGGAGGGGGCTGTTTTTTTTTAAGCTCTCCAGGTGATTCCCAAGCACAGCTTGCACTCAGAACCACTGCAGAAGGCTCAGAGTAGCAATAGCGGGAAGGTGGCAGAGTGACCAGCAGGACAGAGTAGAGGGGTACCAGCAGTAATGGACAGCAGTAGCAGGCAGTCTATAGTGTCCCTGTGTACTAGGCCACACATGCGCTCTTTCTAGGGCTGCCCAGAGGGCACTCTGACATGCATGATTCACAACTGGATTTATTTCTTGCCTTCTCAGGCAGAGTAAATTAAGTGATAAGAAACTGTTAGATACCAGATTCCAAGTTTCGCTTTCGGCAAAGGATAAGGATGCAGGACGTGGTAGGAGTTAAGCATTAGGGCTCTGGAGTCAAGATAGACCTGACCTTGAATTCCACTATCACTATCAGACACAGAGTTGCAGCTTATTTAGTGACATTTCCTCTACTGTAAAATGAGAATAATTATAACTATAAAAGAGGAATAATAATACCACCGCTTTAGTGATTGTTTAGAAACACTGCCTTAAATACCTAATTTAATGTGGCCCCTGGCACCTAATGAGGGCTCATGGAGTGTCAGCTGTTCTGAGAGTTACAGCAAATAATAACAACCTTCAGATAAATCCAAGTCTTATCTAAAAATGACCTTTCCAAAGTTATCAAGCTGTTCTAGCTTCTTTCTGGAAGAAGTTACTGTCAGCCCAGACCACACAAAAACAAAAAGCTAGTCAGACTTAGAGCAGGAGCAGGGCAGGCTGCTCAATTAAAACAAAGAGTTGGTTGTGATAACACCGCGTGGGATGACGGCCACCAAAGAGAATCACAGGCACACAATAAACAGAAACTTGGGGACAGAATATGTGGAGAGTTAGTAACCCTTCATCAAAGGCTCAACATCTTAAGCTGCTTGCGCATCACTGCGCTGGTAGCAAGACTCTATAAAAACACTTGCATCTCCAGATCTCAGGTGTGCATTCACTGAGGAGCAAAAGCAATTCTCTAAATATAAATCATCCATCCTAAGATGGACTTGCTCCAAATTATTCAGACCTTAGATCTTCATTCATTCAGCGAGTATTTATGGAGCTTTCATTAAGTGTTAAGAACTGGAAAACGGTAAAAAAAGACAAACAAGAGACACAGTCCCAACCCTTGAAGAGTTCATGGGAAAGACAGAAATGTCAACAATCAAGCTCGTTCACAGAACTACGGGGCACAGACAGAAGGTAATAGATTACATGATCAGAAAGCAGGGAAGCAGTCCAAACAGACCACAGAAAAGTCAGGAAAATCAAAGACCATGGGAACAAGAGATTTGGGGAGGAGTATGCAGTCACTAGGAGGTATGGGGGCTATAGCTGTAAATAAAGGTTTTGCCTGCTAAGGAACATAGGTCAATAGGAAGCCCCCAATGGGTTTTCAGTAATGAAATGGCTTGAGCCCAGGAGGTTGAGGTTGTGGTGAGCCATGGTCATACCACTGCACTCTGGCCTCAGTGGTATGAAAATTTTTAAATGAATGCAACTGTGTATCTGATAGTAATAGTGGGATTCAAGGTCAGGTCTGTCTGACTCCTGGCCTCAGTAGAATGAAAATTTTATTTATTTATTTATTTATTTATTTATTTTTGAGTTGGAGTTTCACTCTGTTGCCCAGACTGGAGTGCAGTGGCCGCTCCCGGCCATCGCAGCCTCGCCTGCTGGGCTCCGGCGATCCTTCCGCCTCAGCCTTCCCAGTAGCTGGAATTACAGGCATGCGCTACCATGCCCGGCTGATTTTTTGATTTATTGTAGAGATGAGGTCTTGCTGTCCAGGCGGGTCTTGAACCCGCGGGCTCAGGCAATCCACTCACCTCAGCCTCCCAAAGGCGCAGGATTACAAGCTGAGCCACCGAGCCCGGCTGAATGAAAATTTTAGAATGAAAATTCTGATAACAGAGTACAGGATGGAGGTAGGGAGAACACCTGCAGGCCTCTGCAGCTATCCAGGGGAGAGGCAAAAGTATACACCCGGAGCCCCGACAGTCTGATCCTGGCTAATTACAAGCAGCTATTTTAACAAAAATAGTGCAGCTGAATCTGACTATAAACTATCAACTTGAAAAATATTTCAGAGGTCAGGTACAATGGCTCACCCTGTAATCTCGGCACTCTGGAAAACCAAGACAGGAGAATCACTTGAGCCCAGGAGTTCAAGACTAGCCTGAGCAACACAGCAAGACCTGTCTCTTTATAGAAGGAAGGAAAGGAGAGGAAGACAAAATACGGCATGCCATGGATCATAACATGACTCATCAAGAGTTTTTTCTTTTATTTTGTTTTTGAGTCAGGGTCTTACTGTCACCGAGGCCAGAGTACAGTGATATGACCATGGCTCACCACAGCCTCAACCTCCTGGGCTCAAGTGGTCCTTCCACCTCAGCCTCCTGAATAGGTGGGACTACAGGTACGTGCTATCACACTCAGTTAATTTTTTTATTTTTTTAGAGACGAGGTCTTGCTATGCTACCTAGGTTAGTCTCAAACTCCTGAACTCAAGCAATTCTCCTATCTCGGTCTCACAAAGTACTGGGATTACAGGGGTGAGTCACCACACTCAGTCAAAAGAGTTTTTTTAACACAATATTTCCAATACTAAATTAAAAAAAAAAAAGAAATATTTTGAATTTGTACACTCTTTTAAGAAAGTATTTTCACTTATATCATTTCATTTTATTATATAACATGTATCCTTAAAGGGCAATTTTTATTAACCCTATTCTATGAGTACATAGGCAGACATTCATTAAACAAATTATACAATGTGACCCAGTCTTTCAGCCGTCAGAGTAACTTCAAGGTCATGAACCAAAGCTGAGTTTCTCTTAAATTTTCATGCTAGATTCTAGCTCCACCACAAACTAACCATAGCATCTAAAAATACCTCCCTTAACCTTCCACTCCTCACTTTATTTATATTTGCATCAACATTCTCACAGGACTTTTAAAAGATTACAATAAGATAGCAAAGGAGAGAACATTTTGAAACCATCAAAACTGTGCTTTGTAAATGTGGGATTGTATTTCCATAAGCAACAATAAATGTTACATATTTTAAAAAGGAAGGTACTTCCTCTCTCTTCTTGGGAGCTGCCTCTATTATAGAGTTGGCAGTTATCTCCTAACCAGCATCATGGCTGCTCTCAGAACCCTGGTGAAGCCCAATATTGTCAAAAAGAGGACCAAGAAGTTCATCCAGCATCAGTCAGACCGATATGTAAAGATTAAGCGTAACTGTTGGAAACCCAGAGGTATTGACAACAGGGTGCGTAGAAGATTCAAAGGCCAGATTGTGATGTCCAACATTGGATATGAGAGCAACAAGAAAACAAAGTACACGCTGCCCAGTGGCGTCTGGAAGTTCCGAGTCCGCAATGTCAAGGAGCTGAAAGTGTTGCTGACGTGCCCCAAGTCTTACTGTGCTGAGATTCCTCACACGTTTCCTGAAGATCTGCAAAGCCATGGTAGAAAGAGCAGCCCAGCTGGTCATCAGAGTCACCAATCTTAATGCCAAGCTGCGCAGCAAAGTAAATGAATAGATAACTCATAAACACATTTTATTTGTGTTTAAATAAAACCATAAAAACTGCCAACAATAAATAAATAAAAACATAAAGGCAGGTGGTGCTGAGAATTTGGATAACTGTGGCCCCTCTGGGTTTCTACAATGAATACACATCACAGATGTGGCCCAGAAAGTCCCATGATTAGTTTGGTGCACAAAATGAAGGGAAAAACTATTCACCTGGAAAATCAGGGCGAGGCAGCTTTTACAGGATGACGGGTAGATTCTGGGTGGGGAACGCCATAAATCTTCACTTGCCCTTTTCTAAATGTCAAAGAAAACAGTGCTTAAAGGACTCTGTAGATGACTCAACACAGAACCCAATCTTTTTTAACAAGGCTTTTTCTCAAAAGGTTTTGCAGAATAATTCAGCATTAACTGAGTAGAGCTACGCAGCCCATCACTGACTTCAACCACAGGCTGGTGTCATGCATACTTTGCCACTAACCTTTTCATTCGGTTAGTCATTGAACAAATATTTGTTGGGTTCACTTCCAAGAGCCATCATGAGTAAGAGGGCCCCTGCTCTGACAGAGCTCGATGACTATCGAGGAACATCAGTGATTAGACTCCAGGCGGTGACTGCTCCAAAAGGGAAGTGCAGGGTCCTCCGGGAGGTGTCGTCACTGTCACGGCTGACAGTTACTGAGCTCATATCATATGGTCAGCACCACTTCAGGTGCTTTGCAAAAATTAATCCCCTTAAAGTTCACATCATTTCTCCATGTTACAGGTGAGGAAACTGAGGCACAGAGAAGTGACTTGCCCAAGGTTTCACAGTCAGGCTCTGAATCTGCGCAATGTTACTCTAGAGACCCTGTTATTAACCACCTAATATATGATTTATGTGTACTAACCATGAGATTGATACTACTTTTATACCCATTTTAGAAATTAGAAACCCAGGCACAGAGAAGTTAATCTATTTGCTGAGAGTTACAGAGGTGACAAGAGCGGCCTTGAATGCAGACTCAGGACACCAGAAAGGTTTCCTGAAACTGGTGACGGCTTCTGAGATCTACTGGACAAGTTGGGCATTTGGATGTTGGATGGTAAAAGAGCACATTTGGCACGGAGAAGAGAGGTAATACATGGGAGGAACAGACACAAGGTGACATGGCTGAGGGAAAGCCTCCCTATCCCCGAAACTCAGGTGCATGTGGCCTGCTGGAGTCAGCCAGTGAAGCACGAAAATGGAGAGAAAGCTTCTGGTACTCTGGGGCTTGTATTGAGAAGGCAGTGTCAATTCAACCACTAGAAGAAAAGCAGGAGAACTGAGAGACATTACCTACCTCTGGGCAACCATGGCACAGGTGTGTACAGTCTGCTGCAGGGTTGAGGGGGTGGGGGGAATGACTGAGAGAAATCCTGCTGGACTTTGGGCCCTAAAATGAGTACCAGGCAGTGGATGTAAGAAAAATCTTCACATCCATCAAAAGAAAAGAAAAACAGGCTTGCCTTGGACAATGAATGAACAAATAAAATTCCACTTGCTTAAGTTTTCTCTATAGACCTACTTCTTTTCTTCTTCTTCTTCTTTGTTTTTAAGAGATGGAACCTGGCTTTGTTCCCCCCCAGGCTGGCCTCGAACTCCTGGGCTCAAGCAATCCTTCCACTTTAGCCTTCTGAATAGCTAGAACTACAGGCACATGCCACCATCCATGTCTGACTAGACCTACTTCCTTATTTGTTTGTTTGTTTTCTTAGAGACAGGCTCTTGGCTCTGTTCTTCAGGCTGGAATGCAGTGGAACAATCATAGCTCTGTAACCTTGAACTCTTGGGCTCAAAGGATCTTCCTGCCTCAGCCTCCTGAGTAGCTAGGAAGGGCTACTGACATATGCCACCAAACCTAGCTAATTTTTTTTTTTAAGAGACATGGTATTGCTATGGTGTCCAGGCTGGTCTCAAACTCCCAGCCTCAAGACATACTCCCATTTCAGCTTCCCAAAGTGCTGAGATTACAGGCATGAGCCACCACACCTGGCCTAAACCTACTTCATAAGTACACACTTGGGACTTTTTAATGAATGGTTTTCAGTATCTTCTTTTTAAGTTTCTAAGACTTTAAAAAAATATCCTTTCTAACATTTCAATGGACTTTAATAGGGAAGAAGAAATAAACACATGTTCACCCAACCATCTTCAACTAAAATGTCTCCCATAATGTCTTATGTCCCTCTCCTCATCAGATAATTTTCCTACCATCAATAATTATTAGGACTCTACCAGTGGAAACAGTGGTTCAATCTGTTATGCAAAACATGTTATTATAATAGTAGTATTCCTAAGAATTTATCAATACTCATAAAACGAATTGAAATGGCAGAAGGGGAGTATTCAGGGAATGGAGCATTTTAAACTAAGCAAAGGAATTTCTCTAGCACTACTGGGCAAATCTAACATTTCATCGTATCTGGTTATTGTTTAAACAAGTCTTTTCTTATTACCACAAGCATTCATTAATGAGAACATCTTATACAAGCATATCTCCTTTTCTACCCACAACTCTGAAAGCAGAACAGAAAACACCCACTAAAGTAAGTTCTGAAGGTACACTACCTCCACCCCCAGCAAGCTGCTAGCTCCTTGTGAGTGGGTAAAGCGGTTAAGAGCGAGAGCCTAAAGCAAGTTTGCTGGGGGCAAAAGCCCGGTTCACCACCTAAGAGCTGTAACTATGGGTAGATTACTTAACATCTATGTCTCTGTTTCCTTATGTGTAAAAATGGAGATATTAAGAATATCTAACTCATAGAATGGGAAGAATGAAAGAGATAACATAAGCAAAGCGCTAATTTCTAGAAAGCTCAAAAAATGGTTTTTGTTCTTGTTATTACATAAGTGATTAAGAGTCTAGACTCAGCCGGGCTCGGTGGCTCAGCCTGTAATCCCGCGCCTTTGGGAGGCTGAGGTGAGTGGATTGCCTGAGCCCGCGGGTTCAAGACCCACCTGGGCAGGCGAGACCTCATCTCTATAATAAATCAAAAAATTAGCCAGGCGTGGTAGCGCGTGCCTGTAATTCCGGCTACTCAGAAGGCTGAGGCGGAAGGATCGCCGGAGCCCAGCAGGTCGAGGCTGCGGTGGCCGGGAGCGGCCACTGCCCTCCAGTCTGGGCGACAGAGTGAGATTCCAACTCAAAAAAAACTCAAAAAAACCAGAGTCTAGACTTTAGAGGCATTACCTCAGACAAGTTACTGAATCTCCCATTGCCTGTAAAAAGGGATAACACGGTACTGATTTCACAGGGTTTAATGAATATTAAATGAGTTAGCATACAACTAGCACATGGAATAGTGCCTGGCACCTAGTAAACATTCAAATACATGTTAGCTATCACTGTCACAATTTTGGGGGGGAAGAATCTCTCTGGCAATAGTGTGCAAGATGTGAGAGGGAACACATACAGGAGGGCAGAGAAAACAAGGAGGAGAACATTAAGAGAGCCAAGAATATGGGATCCAAGAGGGAAGGGAAAGAGGGCCCACACCAAACAGTGGGTATGCAAAGGAGAAACCAACTATGTCTCCCGTAATGTCTTATATCCCCTCTCCTCATCAGATAATTTTTATACCATCAATAATATCAGGAATCTACTAGCGGAAACAACGATTCAATGTTATACAAACATGTTATTAGAATAGTAGTATTCCTAAGGATTTATCAACACTCAAATTATAAAATCAATTGAAGCCGGGCTCGGTGGCTCAGTCTGTAATTCCACGCTTTGGGAGGCTGAGGTGAGTGGATTGCCTGAGTCCGCGGGTTCGAGACCCGCCTGGGCAACTTGGCGAGACCTCATCTCTACAATAAATCAAAAATCAACCAGGCGTGGTAGTGCATGCCTGTAGTTCCAGCTACTCGGAAAGCTGAGGTGGAAGGATTGCCAGAGCTCAGCAGGCCGAGACTGCAGTGGCTGGGAGCGGCCAATGCACTCCAGTCTGGGTGACAGAGTGAGACTCCAACTCAAAAAAAATAAAAATAAAAATAAAATAAAATAAAATTAATTGATATGATGGCAGACCTAGTTCAAAGACCTAGTACAAAGGTAAAATGAACAGGACTAAGTGACTTGGGTGTGGACGGGAAGAGAGAGCAAAGAGCCTACAATGTCCACCAGGTTCTGGCTGAAGGGATGGCTGGATAACAGGACCCTTTACCAAGAGACAAAGTTTGAAAGAATTTGAGGGTGCAGTTAATGAAGTCAGCTCTGGAAATGCTGGGTTGAAGGGACCCATTGAACATTCAGGTGGAGATGCCAGAAGCACAGAAAAGGAATCTGAAGCACAGAAAAGGCATTGGAGCATAAATGCAGAGTATGATACAAGTACCGGCAGCAAACATGGACCGGGGGAGCTCACTCTAATGCAGATCCCACAGAGAGGATGAAGGTTAATGACAGAGGCCTTGGGAATACAATGGAAGAAGAGCCAAAGGAGGGAACAGAAAAGGAGTCCCAGCCAGGTACAACGGCTCATGTCTGTAATCCCAGCACTCTGGGAGGCAAAGGCGGGAGGATCACCTGAGCCCAGGAGTGACTATGATTGTGCCACTACACTCCAGCCTGGATGACAGAGCAAGACCTTGTCCCTTTCAAAAGGAAAAAAGAAAAGAAAGAAAGAACAAGAGGAAAAATAAATAGGAGTCACCAGGGAAGGCAGGGAAGAAGCCAGGAGTGAGGTGTGAGCAAAGCGAGAATGAGTGACTGGCTAAGAATGCAAATTGGGGCCAAGGGCACAGGAAAGGCAGGGACAGGGAAGTCTGAGGAGATGGTAACTGAAGCCAAAATGCAGGACACAGATGAGAGAGGGAGAAGTAAAATCACAAGAAGGAATGGGAAAACTGAAAAAAAAACTTGGACATGATTAGCAGCTAAGAAAGAGGCAGTAGAGGGCGGGGCACAGGGGCTCACACCTATAATCCCAGCACTTTGGGAGGCCAAGGTGAGAGGACTGCCTGTCCCTGCAGGTTCGAGACCAGGTTCGACACCAGCCTGGGCAACTTGGCCAGACCTCATCTCTACAATAAATCAAAAAAATTAGCCGGGTATGGTGGTATGTGCCTGTAGTTCCAGCTACTTGGAAGGTTGAGGTGGAAGAATCACCTGAGCCCAGCAGGTTGAGGCTGCCGTGGCTGGGAGCATGCCACTGCCCTCAAACCTGGGTGACAGAGTGAGACTCCAACTCAAAAAAAAGAAAGAAAGAAAGAGGCAGCAAGGAGGAATATGCACAGCAGAAAGGGGCTGGTCCTAGGAGAGCAGCACAGGTTGGAAGGGTCTCAGGCACAAGGCAGGAGGCCGGTAGGTGGGCAGTAAAGACGACCATGACGACGGGTAAACATGTGCGTCAGACACTAGGAAATAGTGGCTGTGTCCAGTTTTCTCTGGAAATTAGGAGGCAGGTCATCCGAGGAGAGTGGGTGTGTCTGGGGTAGGGTGGAGTAGGTTTGAGAAAAATGAAAGTCTGGCAAAAGCACTCAGGAAAACGGGATAGAAAATTTAGCCGAGGATTGGAAGGCAATATTAAAAGCCCAGTTGAGCTTGGAGGCCATAAAATTTTGGCATCCCTAAATTTCACAGTTGGATGTTCTCTCTCGGTTACACCCCATGTATCCCAGGTATGAAGTGAAGAAACCAAAAGCAGAAATGAGTTGGGCTGTTTATTCTGCAGAACAGGTGAATGAAAAAGGTTGGCTAGACAGAGTTTTGGAAGTCAAAGAGACCGACCCAGTCAGAGACAGAAGACAAACTAGTGCAGGCCCGAAGGAAATGCTTGGGAAACAGGAATGTGAAAGGATGAGAGAGGCTATGGTCAGATGGTGGATAAAGGATTCAGGTTAAGACTTTGAAGGAGTTCTTAAAATGCAACAACAAATGTCCTTCTGGAAAAGAATACCAGTTTACATTCCCACTGGCAGTGTAAGACACTGCCTCTCTCGCCACTCCCAAGGCAGCAACATCTCATTATCTTGAACTCTGCCAATTTCATAAGTGAAGAGTGGAATCCTGAAGCTTTGCGTGTCTTCAATTGTGATTTTGAAAACAGATTTCACAGATTTACTGGTCATCGGTATTTCATCTGCGAACTTTCTGTTCATAATACTTGCTCATTAGAATGGAGTTCTTAAAATTGACTAGAGAGCATTAAGGATATTAACCTCTGTGTGGCTGCTCTCATTTTTTTTCCCAATTAGTCATTTGTCATAATTTTACTTATATTATAAGTAGCAAATTTAATTATGTAGTTAAATCTATCAGTTATCTTTTATATTTTTTAGAGACAAGGTCTGACACTGTCACCTAGGCTACAGTGCAGTGGCACAATCACAGCTCACTGCAGTCTTGACCTCCTGGGCTAGAGCAATCCCCTCACCTTAGTCCCCTGAGTATCTGGGACTAGAGGAATTGAGCCACCGTGTCCAGTCACAAGTTATTTTTTATTGTCCTTTCTCTGTGTTTTTATGCCAAAGAATTAAGTACTTTCCACAATAAGCTATATTTTCTTCTATTTATTTTATGGTTTGGTTTTATTTTTGAGTCAGGGTCTCACTCGGTCACCCAGGATGGAATGCAATGGCACAATCATGGCTCACTGCAGTCTCAATTCCCTAGGCTCAGGTGATCCTTCTGTTCAGTCTCCAAGTAGCTGAGACTTCAGGCATGTACCACCACACCTGGCTAAATTTTTAATTTTTTTGTAAAGACGAAGCCTCACTGTTGCCTAGGCCAGTTTCAACTCCAGGGCTCAAACAATCCTCCTGCCTTGGCCTCCCAAAGTGCTAGGATTACCGACGTGAGCCATCATGCCTGGTCTATTTTATGGTTTTATTTTTTACACGAAACAATCTGCTTGAAATTTATCTTGGTATATGATGGTAAGGTGAAATCTAACCTATCTTTCTCAATACTAACCTATTGTCTCATATTATTTCCTCGCTGTCTTATAATGCCTCCTTATCACATGCCAACTTCTTCAACACACTAGTGCTTGTTCCTGCGCAGTATGAGGAGTCCTATTTCACAAGTATGGGCCAAGGTCAGATAGAGAGCCAGTGAACAGGATCTCAGCTCCTCAGATTCACATCCTATATACTTTTTACTTCACTACAACTGCCCTAAAGCAATTTTAGTTTTTTAAGGTCCTTATCTAAAAGTCTTGAAAATGGAATTAACTAACTAACTGCCAAGAAAGCAGATTCTTAAGGGAGAGTAATTTGATGATCACCAATCTCATCACAGAAAGAATCACATTTCTGCTTTTTGGGGAAAAGGTTCTCATGTTGAACTCCAGTGTGCATTTTGAAGACAAGCAAAACACACAAAAACAGAAGTGTGATATGCACATCTGTAAACATTTCTCCAGAGAGCAGCTCCCAGCATGGGAACTGTAATTTAAGCATGTCTCAGATAACTAGTAGGTTTCTTAGAGCTGCCAGCCATGCAGATGGGTTTTCTTTATTCCTGGGGTTCTTGCCCATGGGCTTGAGGATATATGTGAAGTCCATGAAACTATATGCAAATCTCTGTGTGTGGATGATTTTTTCTGGTGAGAAAGTTGTTGCAACCTCTACCTAAATCTATAGGCAGGAAAGTTTCTATTTCTAAAGACTGCCCTGAGATTCAGAGCTTACAATTAAGTCCACTGCCTCGTGACCTGCTAACCACTTCTTCTTTAGAAATGACTTTAACATATTGACACGTATACTCCATTAAAACTCCTCTTAACATTTCTCAACTTTCTCTTTCAATTCCTTCCTAAGCCTAATGTGTTGTGATTATATTCTCCATCTAGTTGGGCTACTACAAATTCTGCATTCTGTGTCTAAGATCACCAGCCAACCTTATAACCAAGACACAGAATAAAGGCTCAAATATCAGACACACTAAAAGGTGTGTGGCCTCAAAAAAGAAGGGAAAGATGCTTGTAAACTTCTACTGGGAGGCTTTCACATTACAACACTTGCACTTAAGCAGGATTTAAACATTCCTCATCATGTTTCTGAAATGCCCAACAGGGGTGGAATCATATGCCCTTTATAGAATATTACTATAAACATGTATACAGCTACACATTATTTTGGAGTCAAACCAGTTAAATGAGGGATGAAAAATAACTCATTAAAATAAGAAGATATGAAAACATAACACAGGTAATATTATTACATAGATAAGCTAAATAAGTAACACAATCATCAGTTCTAACTAGTTTAATAAAGTATACACTAGTTTGATAAATATACATACTAGTTTAATACATACTAAGAATATATAAACATTAATATCACACGTTTACCAACTAAACTAGGTAGGCACTATTCTCATTAACAACAATGACAAAATACTTAAAAGTCAGTATATTAAAAATGATGTGCCATTCTCATGTTATAAAGACATCAATTATTGCCGGGCATGATGGCTCATACCTGTAATCCCAGCACTTTGGGAGGTGAAGATGAGAAGACTGCCTGAGCCCAGGGGTTCAAGAACAGCTTGGGCAACTTGGCAAGACCTCATCTCTACAATAAGTCAGAAATCTAGCCAGGTATGGTGGCGTGCACCTGTAGTACCAGCTACTTGGAAGGCTGAGGTGGAAGGATCCTCTGAGCCCAGCAGGTCGAGGCTGCAGTGGTTATGCACATGCCACTGCACTCCAGCCTAGGCAACTCTGACTCAAAATAAATAAATAAATAAAAGACATCAATTCTCCCCAAGGCTTAGTTCACAGTTTTACTAGGCCATAAATGCCTGGCTTATTTACTTTTGTATCCTCAGAATCTACCCATAGCAGGTACCCAATAAATATTTGAATGAATAAGTCCCAAACCAATCAAAGTTCTGAATAACATTTTGAAAAAGTAGAGAAGTGATAAAAATTCATTCTTGCCGGGCGTGGTGGTTCACACCTATACTTCCAGCACTTTGGGAGGCTGAGGTGAGAGGATTGCCTGGACCCACAGGTTCGAGGCCAGCCTGGGCAACTTGGTGAGATATCATCTCTACAAGAAATAAATAAAAAATAATTAGCTGGGCATGGTGATGCATGCCTGCAATTCCAGCTATTTGGAAGGCTGAGATGGAAGGATCATCTGAGCCCAGCAGGTTGAGGCTGCAGTGGCCAGGAGCATGTCACTGCCCTCCAGTCTGGGTGACAGAGTGAGACTCCAATAAAAAAAAAAAAAAAATTAGAGAAAATAACTGAAAAAGAAAATCTGAAAAAGAACAGCTCTTCCCGTATTAAAATATAATACAAACAAGCAGTTATTAAAACAGTGTGGAGCCGGGCTCGGTGGCTCAGCCTGTAATCCCATGCTTTGGGAGGCTGAGGTGAGTGGACTGCCTGAGCCCACAGGTTCGAGACCCACCTGGACAACTTGGCGAGAACTCATCTCTACAATAAATCAAAAAATCAGCCGGGCATGGTAGCGCGTGCCTGTAATTCCGGCTACTTGG